>NW_006408970.1:703985-747396 GCF_000296735.1 Chrysochloris asiatica
GAGGCTGTAAATCTTTACAGAAGCAGAAATATTCTTCTCTCTCCTGCAGAACAGCTGGTAGTTTTGAACTGCTGACCTTGTGGTTTACAGCCCAATTCATAACCACTACGCTACCATGGCTCCTTAAGGATGAGATGTTGTTGTTGTTGTGTAGTGCCATTGAGTCTGTTCCAACCCATAGCGACCCTGTATAGGGTTTCCAAGGAGCAGCTGGTGAACTTGAACTGCCGAACTTGCAGTTCCAACGGCTTTGCAGTCTGGCGCATTAACCTACAGCTCCACACCAGGTCTCCCAAGGATGGGATAGGACTGGGTAATGTTTTTCCTGTTGTACAGAAGGTCTCAATGAACTAGTGCTGACTTGATGGTTACTAACAATACCAACAGACATGTCCCAACTTCCACAGTGACAAAAACGAAAGTAAAACCTGAAAGACGGCAATTGAATTATTGAATACAAGGCAGTAGAATTATCTAAATAATATGTTTCCAAGTTCTAAAATAAAAAGGAGGGAATGAGCTTGCAAGAAACTGAAAGTGTAACAGGGCTAGTTGTAATTAATAATTATACATTGAAGTCCTGGTGCTTCCACTGGAATAAATCTGTGACTTTGTGGCTTAAGAAGAGGAAATGGCACCGGATCTGGCCAGGGAGGTACCAGGAGGGTCAGCCACGGCCTTGCTTCATTATTTGCACAGTTTCTAAGTGAAGTTGCAAGTTCAGACACAGAGATAGCATGGGGTTATTGAGATAAAATTGTACATCTTCCCAAGATGATGATAGATGTAAGTATTATATAGACCATGAGTTTGTTAACCTTATTTTGTAATTTCTTATAGTTATGTTTATGATTTTTATTACCACAAAAATTACAGATTGAATTAATAAAGAGAAAAAGATACATAGGGTGACATCCAGGAGAAAGCAGGTGCAAGCTTCCAGTTTGTCCTCTCTCACTGAAGTTGCATGTTGTTGTTGTTGTTAGATGCCATCAAGTCGGTTCTGACTCATATGCGCAACAGAACAAAACACTGCCCAGCCGTGCCCCATCCTCACAATTGTTATACTGCATGAGCCCATTACTACTGTCACTGGAATTGAACAGAAGCTTTTCATTCTCCCAGCAATGATGGGGGACAAAACACTCAAAAGTGTTGCCAATCAGGGAAGCTCACCCAAACTGTGATGCCCAGGGATTTTACTGGGAGTCAGTCACATAGACATGGAGTTCCCATGACTGACTTTGGCTCCAGTGTCCTCTGCACAGATCAAACAGCTACAGAGCCCCAGACACGCAAAAACAGATGTTCCCTGTTAATCCTATTGTGAACACAAACTATCTGGTGGACCCGGATTTCAAGTATACAAAGTATATTTTTATAAGACATATTATTCAAAGGCTCAAAAGTTATTTCCCCCACCACTTGTCTGTCAGTTTGTTGCACTGTGGTGACTTGTGTGTTGTGATGCTGTAAGCTATGTCGCTGGTACTCTAAATACCAGCTGAGTCACACATGGTGGACAGGTTTCAGTGGAGCCTCGGGACTAACACAGACTAGGAAGAAGGAGAGGCAGACCCCTTCTGATGGCTAGCCACTGAAAATCTTATCAATAGTAGTGGAATATTGTTTGATATCGTGTCAAAAGATGAGCCCCCTCATTTTGGAAAGCATTCAAAATAGGACTGAGGAAGAGCTGCCTCCTTACTCATTCAACAGATATTTATTTAGCAGGAAGACTACAGTTAAATGTTGTTGTTGTTAAGTGCAGCGGAGTCGGTTCCGACTCATAGCGACACAGGGTTTCCGAGGCTGTAAATCTTTATGGGAGCAGACTACTTCATCTTTCTCCTGCGGAACCACTGGTAGTTTCAAACTGCTGACCTTGCGGCTCGCAGCCCGATTTGTAACCACAGTTCTCTTTTTGTATTTTTTAAAAACTTTGTTTGAATGTTATTTATTTAATTTTTGTTGTTGAAAGAATACACAGGGAAACACACACCAATTCAATAGTTCTCACATGTAACATTGAGGACATTTTTCTAGTTTTACAATCATTCTCAGCCTCTTTTCTAAGTTGTACCTTCCCCACTAACATAAACTCACCACCTCCTAAAATTCCTATCTAATCTTTCAAGTTGCTCTTGTCAGTTTCATCCCATATGGCTGGATCTTGAAGGAACATAATCCTTAAGGCAGACATTCTTTACTAGTTAAGCTAAAGTATTGTTTGGTTTTAAGAAGATTTCAGGGAATAGTTTTGGTTTAAGATTTAAAGATTATCTCAGGAAAATAGTTTCAGAGGTTCATCCAATCTCCATGTCTCCAGTAAGTCTGGCAATCTTATTTAATAATTTTTTAATTGCATCAGGGAACTTAAAAAAAAAAAAAAGGCCTGGAGCTCATTTGACCTTGAACGCTGAAGGAGTCAACTGCTCATTTCTTGAATGGTTTAAGTATATGACTTTGAACATTAGACTTATGGTTTAGATGAGTGAAAGTGTATTAAAATCACTGTCAAGTTAACCAAGAGGAAAAGTCCTAAAAAGTTGCCAGTGGCTTATCACCTACCACATTGTCTTTCCTCAGAAATAATCTTCCAATCTTTAGCTCTCATTATTCAGCTCTCTCTGTGTCTTATTCTCTTTCTCTCATATGCCCTGGCCTTTGTGAAGGCAACCGTAGAGAGAGAGATAGATAGATAGATAGATAGATAGATAGATAGATAGATAGATAGATAGACAGCTTTCTTTGTGTTAACTCCCACTCATATTCACATGATATGCAACAGAATGAAACATTTCCCAGTTCTGCATCAACCTCACAATGCCTGGCTCGTCTGCGTCTGCCATTGCAGCTATGGTGATAAGCTTCACCAAAAATCTCCCTGGCCCTCGCTGGCCCTCTGCTTTGCCAACTATGATGTTCTCTCTCAGCAAATGGTACACCCATTTGACATTTCTAAGAGCCCTGATGGTGTGGTGGTTAGGCACTCAGCTGCTAACTGGAAGGTGGCTCGTTCAAACCCTGCAGCCACTCCATGGAGAAAGAGTGACAGTCTGCTTCGGTAAGAATTGAAGCCTTGGTGACCTCATGGGGCAGCTCTATTCTGTCTTGTGGGTCACTATGAATGAGAATCGACTAAACAGAAATAGCCATGTGGAAAGGTGTGTGTAAAGCAAGTCAGACCGTGTTCTACTGTGATCCATTAGGTCTTCATTGACTAACTTTTGGAACTAGATCACTAGATCTTTCTTCCTAGTCTATCTTTGTCTGGAAATTTCACTGAAATCTGTTCACTGTGGATGGTCCTGCTGACATTTGCAATATCATTGACTTAGTTTCTAGCATCATAGCAGCGTAGGAACCATCCCAGTAAGAAAAATGGAAATACAGACAGTGGGTGTAAACCTAGTGAGGTCAAAATAGCACTAACATCTGAATTTCACTATCTCTGGATTTCCTGAATTTTGGGGATACCTCAGACTTTTTTGACTTAACTTCTTGGCTTTTGGGGATACCTCAGACATTAATTTTTGAATTTCATTACTGGCAAGTCTTTTCAAAGGAGCTCTGGCAGCATAGTGGTTATGAATCAGGCTGCTAACCTCAAGGTAGGCAGTTTGAAACTAGCAGCCACTCCATGGGTGAAAGATGAGAATTTCTGCTCCCATAAAGATTTACAGCCTCCGAAACCCTGTGCAGGGTCACTATGAGTCGGATCCGACTCCACGGGACTTAACAACAGCAAGTTTTTTCAAGAGTTTCCGTCAAAGAATATTCAACATGCTCTCCGGACTTACTCCTACATAATTGTAGCTCACTTAGTATGTGACTGTGGCTAGGCAATCTCCAGGAGGGGACTAGATTACAAAGCATTTCCCACATTTATGCACCATAAAAGTTTTTTCCCAGATCATTTCCCAGAAACTCACTCTTGGAAGCACTGGACTCCATGACCTTCTTCAACTCTATCATTTGTTTGTACTATAGAAAGTTCAGAAAATGAAAAGGTAGGTTTGAAGACAGAAGGCATAGTCTAAGGATCCTAGGCCGGCAACCTTTCCACAGAAAGGGAACAATAAACATTTGTAGATCGGGGAAAAATCCTACTGTTGCTATGGCCCTAAGCAAGTGGGAGGATGTAGATGAGGCCTAAGGTATCACTGGGAGATACAAACTCAGATGCTAACTAAAAGGTTGCAAGTTCGAGTCCATCTAGAGATGCTTTAGAAGAAAGGTCTTGAGATCTACTTCTGGGGGGCGGGGGGAATGACAGACTACTGGAAACCCTGAAGAGCATAATTCTACTCCAATACAGAGTCAACAAGTCGGAGTTGACACGACTCCATAGTAACTATTTGCATGTGTGTGTGTTGCTTTTGGGGAGGATGGGGTGGTTGAGGTTGTACAGACCTCAGAATCAGATAATTCCCAAAGGGTTACTTGGCCTTCCCTTGGCATATGGTCATTCTCCTTTTTAGAGAATTACATTGAGTTTCAACTCAAGAAGTGGCCTCTTCATGGTATTTGGAAGGACTCCCAGATCCCAGACTGGACAGAAAGAATAGGGATACAGAGAAATGTCAGAACTGTAACACAGAAACTCAAAGGCACCCCTAGGATTTGTGCATGCAGAGAGCAGGGAGTTCTCTGGAGAAATGAAGTATCCTGGAGACAGCATTCACCATTAAATAAACCTACTGAAGACGTTCTTCAAGGGAATCTAGGGTAAGTGTGGTTGGCATGGACTCCCTTAACTGGAAGTCTTCTAAAAAAGAAATTTCACAGCATTGAGTAGAAGGAGAAAAGCTGTTGTGAGTCTCTAGCTCTGGACTATAGAAGGAGAAGACTTTCCTGGTACATAAACTCATAGATAAATCTGGTGCCCATTCATCAGAGGCCTGCAGTCAGACAGAACCATTGTGTGTGATGTCACTCAGAGAGCTCATGGACCACTTTCATTCAACAATTATAGTTACTGAATATCAGTGTTTCCTCTTTCTACACAACGTTATTTATAAATCCCTGAAACTGGCAGGTCTAGTTTTGACAATTGCTCTCAATGACTACTTCTAGAAAGGAGACAAAGACCATACAGTTCTTCTTATTAAGGCCACTGGACTTAGCTGGTTTCTCCTATGATTCAAATGTAAATAGAAGATGACTAAGTGTCCTTCCAACAGAACAAAGGGACACTGAATGTTTTTAAATGAGGAAAGATGTGCATCAGAATTCTATTCTTTCACCATACTTATTTAATCTGTATGCTGAGCAAATGATTGAGGAGAAGCTAGATTATATGAAGAAGAACACGGCATCGGGATGGAAGGAAGAATCATTAACAACCTGAGATACACAGATGACACAATATTGCTTTCTACAAGGGATGAGGACTTGAACTATTTGCTGATGAAGATCAAAGACCACACACAGCCTTCACTATGAACTGCTCCTCAGTGTAAAGAAAACAAAAATCCTCACCAATGGACCAATAAATAGCATGATAAATCCAGAAAAGATTGAGGTTGTCAAAGACTTCATTTACTTGGATTCGCAATCAATCCTCAGGGAAGTAGCAGCCAAGAAATCAAAAGATGTATTGTCTTAGGCAAATCTGCTGCAAAAGATCTGTTTAAAGTGTTAAAAGAGCAAAGATGTCACTTTGAGTGCTAAGGTGCTCCTGGTCATGGTATTTTCAATAGCCTCATACGTATGTGAAAGTTGGGCAGTGATTAAGGAAGACCATAGACCAATCAATGCATTTGAATTATAGTATTGGCAAAGAACACTGAAAGTAGAATGGAAGAAGTAGAGTCAGAACGCTCCTTGTCTCTCGTACGTGGTGTATGTTGTCCAGAAGGACCAGTCCCTGGAGAAGGACACCATCCTTGGTAAAGTGGAGGGTTCACTCCCAGTGAGATAGATTGACACAATGACAACAACAACAGTCTCAAACACAACAACTGTGGCGATGACTCAGAACTGGGCGTCACTATGACGCAAAACTGACCCGAGAGCACCTAATAACAATAGCCAGTGGCTTTGGCATATGAAGTCATTCAGAGTCAGAACCAGATTCTGGGACAAGCATATGAACATGTTTATTTCACGTACTAGAGGAGAAGGGAAAAGGAAGGCATCTAAAACCAACACTCATTCAATAGATAATTTACTGAGCAGCAGCTATGGGCCAGAAACATTTTAAATAACATTACTTGGCTTATCCGATTTTCATTAATTTGCAAAATGAGACGCAAATGCTTTGTATACCTCTATGGCTACAACTTTTTGGCAATAAAACTGTGTTAGGTTCCAGAGCCGAGCCCTGATATGGTGCTGTAGCATATGCACTGGACTGCTAACTGTCAATCCACCACTCGTCTATCAGTTTGTTGCACCACAGTGGCTTGCATGTTGCTGCAATGCTGAAAGCTATGCCACCAGTATTTAAAATACCAGCAGTGGCCACCCATGGTGGACAGGTTTCAGCTAAGCTTCCAGAAAAAGACCAACTAGGAAGAAAGAACAGCAGACTACATCTGAATGTTTAGCCACTGTCACATAGCATCTAAATATAAAATATTGAAACATGATAATAGCAGCAGAATTGAATCCTATACAGTGCCAGAAGACGAGCCCCTCAGGTTGGAAGAGCCGTCTCCTTGGTAGTTCAAACTCATCAGCTGCTCCTTGTGCTTAGCAGTCCAGTGCTGATCCTACAGTGCCACACCAGGAGTCCTTCAATATTACAAGTAGAAGCTTGCCTTTTTTCTTCCTATCTAGGTACAGAAGAACCAACAAATCTGTGTTGGAAGAAGTACAACCAGGATGCTCCTGAAGCCACAATGGTGAGACTTCATCTCTCATATTTCAGACATATTATCAGGAAAGACCGGTTCCTGAAGAAGGACATCATGTTTGGTAAAGTGGAGGGCTGGAGAAAGACAGGAAGACCCTTAACGAGATGGATTGGCACAGTGGCAGCAGCAATGGGCTCAAGTGTAGCAATGATTGTGAGGCTGGTGCAGAAACGGGCAGTGTTTTTATGCATAAAGTCGTTATGAGTTGGAACCAACTTAGCTGCATCTAACAACAGCCACAAACTAAGGACCAGGTCAGCAGTTCAAACCCACCAACCACTCTCAGAAACCCTATATAAGGTCGCTTTGAATGAGAACTGACTTGAAGGCATACAACAGGTCCCAGGATATTCTAGAGTCGGTTTTTCTTCATGCAGAGACGATAAAACACATTGCTGTTGAGTAGTTTCAGACTCAGCAATGCTACAGAACAGGGTAAAATGGCCTCATATGTTTCTGGGTTTGTAAATCTTTGTGGAAGTAAGCCAATTCTCCCACAGAACAGCTGGTGGGTTCAAACTACCAACCTTTAGGTTAGCAGCCCAATGCTTAACCCATGGCACCACTAGGACTCCTTCCAGGGAGAATGTTGTTGTTAAGTTTCCTCCAATTGGTTCCAACTCATAGTGACCCTATATAGGGTTTCCAAGGAGTGGCTGGTGAGTTTGAACTGCTGATCTTGTGGTCAGTTATTTACAGCACCACACCAGGACTCCTCCAGAGAGAACCTTAGACCTTATCACCAATTCCATCCTGTCTCTCAACACTAATTTCCAATTCATCACCAAATGTTATCAGTCTATTTATCTCCATTCTTACCACAGCTACTCTGTTTGGGGCATGCTTTTATCTTGTGTGAACTACCTTAAAAGCCAAAATAATCTTTCCATCACCATTTTGTAACCATATAATTACCATTAATAATCATCAACCTAACCAACATATTATGTTCCAGATATGTGCTAAGTACTAAAATTGTGACCTGGAAAATGTTACTTGTTGTTAGGTGCCATTGAGTTGATACCCACTTATAGCAACCCTATTCACAACAGAAAGAAACACTGCCCAGTTCTGTGCCAACCTCACTATCATTGCTATTCTTGAGACCATTATTGCTGCTACTGTGCCAATCCACTTCATTGGAGGTCTTCCTCTTTTTCTCTGATCCTCCACTTTACTGAGCATGATGTCTTTCTCCAGAGACTTGTCCCTCTTGATAATATGTCTGAAGAATGAGAGACAAAGTCTGGCCATCCCGGCTTCTAAGGAGATTTATTTGTTCTTTTGGCAAATAAATATTCTCTTCTTTTTATATTGACACTTTTAATATTCTCCTCCAACACTATAACTCAAATGCATTAGTTCTTCTACAGTCTTCCTTATTCGCTATTCAACTTTCACATGCATATGATGTTATTGAAAATACCATGGTTTCAGTCAGGTGCACCTTAGTTCTCAAGCTGACATCTTTGCTCTTGAACACTTCTTAAAGAGATCTTGTGCAGAAGATTTACCTAATACAATACTTCGTTTGATTTCCTGACTGCTGCTTCCATAAGTGTTGACAGTTGCTCCCAGCAAAATGAAGTCTTTGACAACTTCAATCTTTTCTCCATTTATCTTGATGTTATTCATTGGTTCAATGGTGAGGATTTTTGTTTTCTTTACATTGAAGTGCAACCCATACTGAAGATTGTGATCTTTGATCTTCATCAGTTAGTATTTTAAGCCCTCTTCCGTTTCAGCAAGCAAGGTTGTATCATTTGCATATCACAGGTTGTTAATGTGCAACCCTGATGCCACGTTCTTCTCCATATTATCCAGTTTCTTAGATTATGTGCTCAGTATACAGATTGAATAAGTATAGTGAAAAAATTCACCCCTGGTGCACATCTTCGCTGATTTTAAACCATTCAGCATACCTGTGTTCTTTTCAAACAACTGTCTCTTTGTCTATGCACAGATTCCTCAGAAGCACTATTAAATGTTCTGGAATACTCATTCTCTGCTATGTTGTCCATAGCTTGTCATGATCCACCCAATCAAAAACCTTTGTATGGTCAATAACGCACAGGTGAGCGGCTTTCTAGTAATCTTTACTTTCAGCCAAGATCCATCCATTGTCAGCAATGATAGCCCTCATTCTACATCCACATCTAAATCTTGCTTGAACCTCTGGAAGTTCTCTGTCAATGTTCTGCTGTGGTTGTTTTTAATGATATTTAGCAAAATTTTACTTGGATGTAATATTAATGACATTGTCCAATGATTTTCACATTCTGTTGGGTCCCCTTTCTTTGGAAAGAACACAAATATGGAACTCTTCTTCAAAAGGTAGCTGTCTTCAAAATTTCTTGGCATAGATGAATTAATGCCTCCAGTGCTGCATTAGTTTGTTATATGTTCTTTGACAATCATTTTAATGTTCCTCAGACTTCTTCCTTTAGTGTCATTGGCTCTTGACAATACACTACCTCTTTTTGGTACAGTGACTCGGTGTATTTCTTCCATCTTCTTTTGATGCTTACTGCATCGTTCAATATTTTGCCCATGTTGTTGTTGTTGTTGTTAAGTGCTGTCATCAGTTCTGACCCATAGCGACCCTGTATAGGGTTTCCAAGGAGCAGCTGGTGAGTTTGAATCACCGACCTTACAGTTTAAATGGCCTTGCAGTCTGGTGCATTAACCCACAGCACCACACCAGGACTCCAGTTTGCCCATAGACCCTTCAATATTGCAAGTCAATACTATTATTCTGAAAAACATTCAAACATACAAAAAAGTTGAAAGAACTGCACAGCTAACATTCACCTACCTCCCACCTAGAGTCTACAATCGCAATATTTGCTTTACCACAAATCTATCCACCTCTCAGCCCCTCTCATTTTTTATTCATTTGAAAGCAAGTTGAAGACATCAGTGCATTTCACTCTGAAACATTTCAGCAGGCACATCATTAATATGTTTGCCTTTTTGAGGTAAATTTTACATACAGTAATATGCACACATCTGAGGTATATCACTGATGAGTTTTGACAGTTACATTCACCCGTGCAACCCAAACTCCCAACATGATACAGATTATTGTCCCACAGAAAGTTCCTTCAAACCCCTTCCCAGTCAATCTCCAGTCTCATTCCCCAGTAACAACCACTGACAATAAGAAAAACAGAAATATTAACTTACTTGCTGACAGTATTAAATCTGCAAAACAGATCTTTTGAGTTCCTGTTCTGATCCCCTCCCTCTTTTGTTCTCCACCCTAAAGTCCTTGTGCTTTTCCCAATATAGCGTTGCCCACTGAGGGCTCCCTGGAACATAGAAAATATTTCTCGGGGGGGGGCGGGGGGAGTCCGTTTAGGGGTGTCAGGATAACATGAGCATATAAGAGAAATGTAAAAGATCTGAGAACAAAATATCAACCTGTTTGTAGTCTGTTTATTAGACAATTAAAATAATTGTATTCTGTAACACAAAATGGAGCTTTATGGTACAGTATTTTCCTTCCACCAAGGACCTCTGGTGACATAGTGGGTTAAGTGTTTGGCCGCTAAATGAAAAGTTGGGGGTTCAAATCCACCAACTTGGTGGGAGAAAGATAAAGCTGGCTGCTCCTCTAACGATTCATAGTCTTGGGAAACCCTAGCAGGGAGTTCTACTCTATCCTATTGGGTCACTATGAGTCAGAATTGACCCAATGGCGTTGGGTTTTCTTTCCACCAGCACCTGTCCGTTTGTGGTAGTGTAGTGGCTTGTGTGTTGCTGTGATGTTGAGAGCTACCAATATTTTCAATATCAGCAGGGTCACCCACGGTGGACAGGTTTCAATGGAGTTGCTAGACTTAACCAGATTAGAAAGAAAGACGTGGAGAAAATTAGCTTATGAAAATTAGCTTATGAAAATTAGCCTATGAAAACCATATGAATCTCAGCTGAATGTTGTCTGATATAGAATGATGTTTTTTTTCAAATGCTAAATCTGCTTCTCTTGAAATTATCATGTTTTGTTTTGTTTCCTTTGTTGTGAATAGGTGAATTGCATTGATATTTGAATGCTAAACCAACCTTGCATTACTTGGTCATATTATTGTGTTATGATAAATATCTTCTACACATATTGTTTGCATTTGAATGATGGTGTTAGATTAGAATATTGAAAGCACCAAGGACTGTCAGAAAACAAACAAGTCTGTCTTGGAAGAGGGCTAGTAGGATGCTTCTTAGACATGAAGATGGTGAACCTTCGTGTCTTGTACTTTGGATCTGTTGTTAGGAGGAACCAGTCCCTGGAGAAGGTTATCATGCTTGGAAAAGTGGAGGGTCAGAGAAAAAGAGAAAGAACCCCAATGAGATGGCTTGACACAGTGACAGCAACAATGTTAACAATTGTCAGGATGTTGTAAGATTGGACAGAGTTTTGTTCCGCTGTGTTAGGGTCTGTATGTGTCGGAATTGGCTCAATAGCACCTAACAACAGCAACAACATATATGCATATTGTAGAGTTTGAGTTGCTAAAATTGTATTATATATATACACGTGTGTGTGTATACGCGCATATATACATATACGCAAACACATATGTATTGTTTTTAAGTATCATATCAGGCTGCGAACCTCAAGGTCAACAGTTCAAAACTACCAGCTGTTCCACGGGAAAAAGATGAGGTTTTCTGCTCCCGTAAAGATTTACAGCCTCAGAAACCCTGTACAGGGACGCTATGAGTCGGAACCGACTCCACGACACATAACAACAACAAATATATATATAAATATGGAGTCCTGGTGTGATGTTGTTGGTTAATGGGCAAAGCTGTTTGAATTTCAAGGTTGGTGGTTCAAGCTCACTAGCTGCTCCTTGGAAACCCTATACAAGGTCGCTATGGGTTGGAACCAACTCAAGGGCACTTCACAACAACAATATATATATGTAAGGAGGTCTGGTTATGTAATGGTTATGAATCGGGCTGCTAATTTCATGGTCAGCAGTTTGAAACTACCAGCTGTTCCACAGGAGAAAGATGACGCTTTCTGCTCCTGCAAAGATTCACAGCCTCGGAAACCCTATACAGGGTTGCTATCAGTTGAAACTGACTCATCCACTTGCACACCACCACCATATCTGTTATAAGTAGGATCAACACTGAACTCCAAACTACAAAGTCGACAGTTCAAACCCATCAGCTACTCCTTATAAATCCTATACAGGGTTGCTATGAGTTGGAACTGACTCGATGACATTTAACAATACCGATTATATATATATAACAGATACAGATATGTTGTTCTTGTGGTTGCTAAGTGCCATCTATTAGGTTCTGACTCATAATGACCCTGTATAGGGTTTCCAAGAAGCAGCTGATGAGTTTGAACTGCCGACCTTGTGGTCAGCAGTCCAGTGATTCTTTAAAGCTATTAGCCTATGGAAAGTCCAGACCATTTCTTGACTCCCACACTTAAATACAACCCCTGGTGTAAAACAAGCACTTTGTTAATGTTTGTTGAATGAATGAATGAAAACATCATTGGAAAAGCACAAATCTCCAAACTTCCATGCACTACTAGAATGCTTGCACTGTGGGCCCCGTGTTTATTTGCATCACACTTGGGTTATAAGCATTGCTTTGAGTTGTTTGATAACTGATTCAGTTGTGTAATTTCAAACATTTTTAACTTCCACCTTCAGGTCCAACCTAGATATCTCATCTAGTGTCTATTCTATCACGGATTTCAAGACTGGTGTTTGTTTGTTTGTTTGTTTGTTTGTTTGTTTGTTTGTTTGTTTTAACTAGGAATGTGGTATTATATAATGTCTCAAGAGTCTGGAGTACTTTTTAAACACCTCTTTAAAGGACCATCAAATCATTATTGTTTCATCTCCATCCTGTAAGATGCTTCCTTGAATACCTATTGTGTACAGGGGCATGGACTCCTGGCAAAGTCAAGTTCTTCTGGTTCTTCAGTCTGATTGGAAACTTAGAGGTCTGAAGATCTTCAGTCTGATTGGAAACTTAGAGGTCTGAAGATCTTCAATCTTATTTCCGTTTTGCCCATGAGGAAAATGAGACTCGGAGAATATAAAGGCATGTCCTTTAGCAAGAATAGAATTGGGCCCTCCTGATGAGCATAGGGCTCTTCTGTTGTTGTTGTTGGCAATTGGTATAGTGTCAGTGGCCCCCCGTACACAATGAAATGAAATGTTGCCTGGCCCTGTTTCATCCCCATCACAGGCATGGATTGGAGAGCTGTGATCTACAAGGTAAGGATTTCATTGGCTAATTTTGGATGTAGACCACATGGTGTTTCCTCCCAGTCTATTTTAGTCTGGAAGGGCTGCCAAAATAAATCTATTCAGCATCCTCGCATAACTCCAGCCTCCACTGACAGACAGGTGGGGACTGTGGTGAAGGACATTTACTGCGATCGAACTCTGGTCCTCCTACAAGGAAGGAGACAATTCTGACACCAAACCACCGCTGCTTCCATGGGCTCCTATTAGTTTACTCTATAACTCTGTGAGTGTGTCTCATTGGTTCACTTTATCTTCTCAGTAGATCAACATTTCATGGCATTTGGTCACTGAACAGTGGATCTGAAACGTTGACTGTCCAGATAGTGTGTGGAACAGGATCAGGCTTTTATGGGAACTATTTGAAGCTGCTGATGAAAGGTTGGGCAGTATGAACATTTCGTCATGTTCAAAACATCTGAGGGATTGAACTATGTTTATCCAGACCTGGCAATTCCTGTGTTCAAAACTATTTTCCTGGAGCACTCTGGAGGGCTAGTCTTTGCCAGAGAATGTTCATATAATATTTCTGTCCAGTCAGAGGGAAGCACCACCCCACTATGTACGTGCAGAGAATGAGGTAGCAGCTGCTTGTTCTGCTCGACCACAGGCAGGATCAGAGCATTGGAACACGCTGTTGTCATCCAAATGCTTATAAACACCTCATTCATCACACGGCCCTCCCAACATGTGCATGGGGCCACCGTGGTCATTCAGATTCCAGGATGCTCAGACTGGTTTGTGGACAGGCCCACAATTCCAACGCCTGTGTTCTATGCTACTTTCTTGACCACAAACTCCCTCCGCAGGCCACTGGCGGTTCTGGGTCCTCATACTGGTTCTAGCACATGTGAGCCATGGCTCTGTGACAAAATGATGCTGCTACAAGGCTGAATTCCTCTTCTGGGTGCAAGAGGCAGCCAGAGGGTCAAAAGACCTTGGTCCCTGGGTAGACCCTTCTGTAAATGGAAACTCTAGTCATTTTTTATGAGCAAGATGACCTAGTTTTACCTTAATTTGTGAGTTTGCTTCCTTGTTGCTGTCTCCTAATAAGAGTAGTTCACCACTCATCTGCCAGTTTGTTGTATGGTGGTGACTGCGTGTTCCTGTGATTTTGGAAGCTATGCAACTGACATTTTAAGTACCAGCAGGATCACCTGTAGTGGACAGGTTTCAGCTGAGTTTCCAGACTAAGACACAGTAAGAAGAAGGAGAGACAGATGACTTCTGACTATTTAGTCACTGAAAAACTTACGAATAGCAGTAGAACACTGTTAGCACCAGTATATTGAATATTGATACATGATGAAGAATACCAGGAAAGGGTTTCATGGCAACAGCAACAGGATCAAGCATAGCAATGATTGTGAGGTTAGCGCAGGACAGAGCAGGATTTAGTTCAGTTGTACATAAGGTCACTATGAGATGTTATTGACTCAACAGCATCTAACAACAACAAAAGTAATCAGGAGCCCTGATAGTGTTGTGGGTTACGAGTTGAGCTGCTAACCATAAAGTCAGCTGTTCGAATCCACCAGATGTTCCATGAGAGAATGATAAGAGTTTCTGTTCCATTAAAGATTTACAGCCTCAGAAACCTTATACAGGTTTGCTATGAGTCAGAACTGACTCGACGGCACAGACCCACAACCACCAATAAGAGGAATGATGATTCAGCAGTAGAATGCTTACCTTCTGTTCAGGAGACCCAGGCTCAATTCTTGGCCAATGTGCAGCTGCCACCATCTGTCATTAGAGGCTTTTGTGTTGCTCTGAAACTGAACAGGTTTCAGAAGAGCTTCCAGACTGAGACAGACCAGGAAGAAACCCAAAATCAGCTGATGAAAACTCTATGGATCACAGTTGCCTGACCCATAGCTGGTCATGGGAATGCTTCAGAACTAGGCACAGCTTCATCCCATTGTATGTGAGGTCGTCATGAGTCCGGGGCCAACTCATCAGCAGCTAACAACAACAATAACTTTACAAAAGTCTACCTCACGTGTCTGTCCTGAGTTGTGCTGTAAGATATCAAAGGAAAGGTAATTTTACTTCACGTGTCTGTCCTGAGTTGTGCTGTAAGATATCAAAGGAAAGGTAATTTTATGCTCACCCTTACACAGAGCAGAGTGTGCAGCCTTGACAATTGCAAAGTGTCCCCCATAGGAAGGGAAATTTGGGAGAAAAACAGATTCGAATCCGACCTCCCTTCCCCACAAAGATTCTACTTCCAAAATCAGTCTTGGAATTTCTGGGTTACCTCTTTATAAGTTAAAAGTATATTTCTTTGCAGTCCATCTCTGAGCCAAACTCATTTTCTACCAAATGTTATCCCACTCATCACGAACTCAACTGTCCCCTCAATCCTTCTTCCTTCCATGGTGCTATACCCCTGGGTAAATTCATCTTTTCAAAGCACAACTCAACCCCTTACTGTCTCCTCATGAACTAGTCAGTAAGTTCAAATTGCTCCAATATATGTCCTCTGTCCTCAGGCATGTCTTCCACTACTTCCTTCCCTGAAGCCTTTGTTCCAACCAACTAGAAAAGTCACTTTCTTGGTATATGTCTTTTCTCAGACTTTAACTTTCACCCTTTCCTCCTGTCACAGTTCATTCTAGTCACCTGCCCACTTGTAAATTCTGCCTCTTTTATTAAACTTCTCCTCTCTTTTCCCTTCCTTCTTCCCTCCCTCCTAACACCACTTAAGTCACATTTCTTGAATGACACTTGCCTTACTTTGTCTTTCATGAAATACTTCCCATGGCCCCTTGAGCACAGCGGCAGTCAGTTTCCTCCCCACATCATTGTGAAGGGCCTGACTTGTAACTTCCAAATCAATGTTTAATTAGGTGGAATCACTGCCCCTATTTGGTGAATCCTGCCACCACTTTCAAGTTCTTCCTCTATCTTCTAAGTCAATAAACACCATGTCTGTTAGAAGGACATTATCTCTTCATATTTTGGCTCAAGAAAGAGTGAATTTTGCCCTCTTTGCACGTAGGGGACTGTCAAAGAGAACATGACCAGCCTTTCTCTCTCTACTCCCTTCTGGGATCCATTGAAACTTGAAATTCATTTTGTCTACTAGTGGGCAGGGCCACTGGGTTTAAAGCCAATGCTTGTCCTCTTTCTGGTGTTCTGAGTTGCTTCCTAAAGCAGGCCAGTGATCGTCAGCCCTGTGGGATGGTTGGTATTCTGAGTCAGGTATCCTCTGGAGGACCTATCTGTCCCCTTGTCTTTACTGACATAAAACCATGTTAAGTGTCAGTAGATCTCAATTTTGGGCTGAGAGATAAGAAGGAGGAGAACCTCATCTTGTCCTAAACCTGAGAACTCTTCCCCAAGCCAGATATTACCAGAGATTTGCCTTAGGGTATCAGGCTCCTAATTGATGCAATCTATGTTGTTGTTGTTATGTGCCATCGAGTCGGTTCCGACCCATAGCGACCCTGTACAGGGTTTCCGAGGGTGTAAATCTTTACGGGAGTAGAAAGCCTCATCTTTCTCCCGCAGAGCAGCTGGTAGTTTCGAACCGCTGACCTTAAGGTTCGCAGCCCGATTTGTAACCACTACGCTATATGCCATTGAAAAGGAAGCATGAAAATGAAAATGTTTCTCAGATGCTTTGTGAGAGTTTTGTATAGTCTTCCCCGGAAAGAAGAGATGATGGTCCTCCAGATCTCTGTTTATGCCATGGTAAGCAGTTCGAAACTACCAGCTGTTCTGTGGGAGAAAGATGAGACTTTCTGCTCCTGTAAAGATTTACAGCCTCAGAAACCGTGTGCAGGGTCGCTATGAGTCAGAACCAACTCCACAGCACAGAACCACCACCACCACATAGTCAGAAGTGGAAGCGGGAATCAATTCAATAATTTGGGCTGCTGTTTAGTGGACTGTGACTCCCAGTGACCTCATGTGTGTCAGAATAGAACTGTGCCCCATAGGGTTCTCAGTGGCTGAATTTTCGGAAGTAGATCTTTAGATCTTTCTTCCCAGGTACCTCTGGGTAGACGTAAACTCCCAATGTTTGGTTAATGACTAAGAGAGTTAACTATTTGTACTACCCAGGGATTCCTGACTGGGGCAGCTACTGTATGAAGGGTTAAATAATTTGTGGGCTAAAAAGGTTAAAAAAAATGGTCTTCTATATATATAGAGAGAGGAACATTGTGTGGTAGCATGGGGAAAACAATAGTTTGACAATCCCAAGCTTCCAACTTTTCAGGATATTTTTTATTTTCTAAGAACCAAAGGAGCTCTGGTAGCGTAATGGTTACGAACCGGGCTGCGAACCTTAAGGTCAGCGGTTCGAAACTACCAGCTGCACCGCAGGAGAAAGATGAGGCTTTCTACTCCCGTAAAGATTTACACCCTCGGAAACCCTATACAGGGTCGCTATGGGTCGGAACCGACTCGATGGCACATAACAACAACAACAACAAGAACCAAAGAGGTGGTGGTGATTATGTGCTGTGGAGCTGGTTCTGACTCATAGTGACCCTGCATAGGGTTTCCGAGGCTGTAAATCTTTATGGGAGCAGAAAGGCTCATCTTTCTCTTGGGGAACAACTGGTAGTTTTGAACTCCTGACCTTGAGATTAGCAGTCTGATTTGTAACCACTACACTACCAGAGTTCCTTAAGAATCAAAGAGGTCAGGTTCTATAGATCATCTATCTCCAAAGACACAGCATTCTGTTTCTATTGTTTGCACAAGTCATGCAAAAATAGCACATGAATTACTTCCCATCTAAATACTTGACTGTAAAATATACTAAACTTAATTTGCTTGTAAATTATGTTTCTGGTACACTCATCCTTTTGGATTGCATTTCCTGTTGAAGATTTTAGAAGATAGATGCAAAAAAAATGTGCAAGGTACCAACCATTCTTCACACAATGCCTCTAATTCACTGGGTTCAGTAATTCATTGCAACGGCTACACAGAACTCAAGGACAATATTCACAGTTATGGGGTTTACTTGAGAAGTTAACAAATTGCAGTTCAGGATGAGAAATGCTCAGGGCACACAGCTGTTTCAATCAGCTACTGATAAATGCCTATAGGACAGACCACTCCACCATTAGCCTCAACCTTAAGGCACTCAGCTAGGATCAGAAAACCTAACTCCTCTACTTAAGTGACTGGAGGCACTCCACTCTACAAGCAAGCTTCCTGTCCAAAATCACACAGCTTTACTTGTCTCATGGGCTGGGCAGTCCGCTGCTCTGTTTTCTGCTCTAGTTCTTGGTTCTCTTCCACTCCTCTAGTGTCGTTGCTTCCTGTCCCTGGGTCAAGGATGTTCACTGTGCAGGGATCTCAGGGTCCAAATCACCTGCTCCACTCCTGGGTCTTCTTCTTTGATGATAGTGAGATCCCTCCTCCTGCTTCTAAGATGACTCATTTTAAACCATGCTAGAGGCTTAAGTTTTTACAATTACAATTAACTCAGTTAACATCTGCAGCTGAATCTTGTCATCCTACCGGTATCTTTTCCCACTTTCTCTTATTCAGACCAAGGCACTCTGGGAGCGTAGTAGTTACAAAATGGCCTGCTAATAGCAAGGTCAGCAGTTTGAAACTACCAGTGGCTCCACAGGAGAAAGATGAGGCTTTCTGCTCCCATAAAGGTTTACAGCTCCGGAAACCCTATGCTGGGTTGCTATGAGTTGACCTGACTCCATGGCACATAACCACCACCACCATCATCTTATCCAGACCCAACAGGGCAGAAACATAGTTTGCTGGGAGTTACAGATCATAGCCAGAAGAGACATTAGCTAATCCATGACACCACATAGGATATATTCTGAAGTCAAATTTGAAAAATATATCCATTCAAAGAGATTCATTTAGCACTTTTTTTCTTTGCAAATTAAAAAAAATATATATCCATTTTTGTTGTCACTGTGAGTTATACTAAATCCCAGTTGACAAAAAGGAATCAATGACTCCAAAATGGTTTGTTAACCAATAAAAGTATAATGAAAATCACAACATAAATGTTATAGCTAAAAATAATATCTAAAATAAATAGAAAAAAGACCATATCATAGTTTAAATATAGACTATGAATTTGCATGTGTTATAATAAGAGATGTTGTGGTTAAGTGCCGTCAAGTCAGTTCTGACTCATAGAGACCCTGTGTGGGTTTGAACTGCCGACCTTGTACTTCACAGTCCAGTTCTGATCCTACAGTGTCACACCAGGAGTCCATAACAAGAGATAGGCATGTGTATTGCCTACAAACAATCCGTGAAGAATTGAATGGGACAGCCGACAATTAATTTTCAAATAGGATTTCACTGGATCAAGAAACATATTCGCTCCTACTTCTCAGTAAGTTGTCTGTTTAGAAATTTTGTTAAGTAGGGGTGTTAAGGTTTTGAAGAATGTTACATTATTTTCCAATAGTGACCTTCTTTAATAAACCCATTGAGGTTGACTTCACTCTTCCCAGAACAAGCACAAAATATTGCTTTCCAATTTTTCACTGAATATTTTTATCTAAGGAGTCTACAACTTCAGAAGCCATACTCAAAACCTTCTTCAAAGCATGAATAATAGACTTAAATCGAAATGTTCTCTAAAGCTTTGTAAGACCAATTGAATAATTTTGAACACATTTATGTTTAGAGTGAAAGTAGAATGAGCTTGTGGAAGTCGTTAGTACTGTTCACTACCTATTTCTTCATTATCTGTGTGCATGATGAGATTGTGAAGTTACACCTTGTGACCCGCTCCTCCAATGAAATGAGAGTAGAGTATCATCTCTAAAAAACCACAGTGCAATTTACCATGTTCTTCTTCTCCTTACTAAAACATCCTTTCTCAATCCCTCTCCCCCATGACAACTTGGCACATTTCCATTGGTGGTGGTTCCAATAGGTCTCCAAGTGAAAAAGACATATCATGGTCTTCAGGTGACCTGCAATGGGCATGAACTTTTGCTGTATGAAACTTGGAGGTCATTCATTACTGCAGCAATATTTAGCCCATCCTGATGATACAGAACAATTGGTGGAATTCGCTAGTCAGTGGACACAAGTTTCATGAGGCAGATTATTCATAAAATGTAATGTGGAAGGACAACATCATGTAGGGGTGGTTGTAGGTCTTGCTTATTTGTTTTTGGTTTATGGTTAGATTGACCATAATGGACCAACTTTTGTAATCGCTCTTTGAATCTGAGTGATATATATTCAAGAACAAAGTGGCTGGTGACTTTTCTTTTTCAGGTGGAAAAAAAACGATTGTGTCAGGCATAGTGAAGACTAGAAAAGGAGAGTTTGGATCAGGGTACATGTGAAATATGCATTAAGGGAGGGATTGGTCATGTATATAAAAGAACTTGTTTATAAACATCAGGTTTCTCACTACTGTACTATAAAGAATCCCTGGTATTTGAACAGTATGCATCCTAATTTTGATTCCATAATGAAGGAAATATATTCAAACTGGAAATTAAAATCCAGTTGTGTGCATTCAGTATATATATTTTTAGCATATGGTGTGAAAGATTTTGCTGCCTTGGATCAAAGTATTTGAAATTAAAAGATTGATTTTTATAAATGTAATTTCTTCATAACAATGATAATGTCAATTAAGGCCACATCAACAAGATCAAATGACATGCCCATGTGACATGTAGATTGTACGACTAACTTAATAGCTAAGAATTTTCCTCCTTCCCAACGTTTGATGGTTTTCTTCAATTATTGGAGAAAGAGCTAGATGGCATGTTATTAGGTACACAGAATATTAATACTGCAACCAAATGATGCCACAGAGTTTGAAAAATTCCGAAGTTCAATTTAACCAAGAAGTGCGTTTGGAATCATTCACTATTCGTTGCTGTCAGTTGCCACCAGCTGGCTCCGGCTCATAGCAATATCATAAGCAAAAGAACAAGCATTGTCCTCGGTGGCTGTATAGGATGAGCACTGGACTGTGAACTATAGGTTTGGTGGTTCGAGCCCACTAGTCACTCCAAGGGAGAAAGCTGAGGCTTTCTGCTTCCTCAAAGCTTTCCAGCATCAGAAACTTATACTGGATCACAATGAGAAGGAACTGACTCAAAGGCACACAACAACAACAACAGCATGCCACCTCATGAGCGTTGGTATGTTTGCGTCCAATGTGACTACTATTAAGCCAATCTATTCTTTGACGGTTTCTCTTGCTTTTATTGGTCCTCTAACTTATCAAACATGATATCCTTTTCTAGCAATTAGATTATCGTGATGATGTGTTCAAAGTAAGTGAGTTGAAGTCTCACCATCCTCACCTTTCAAGAGCATTCTGATTGTATCGTTTCTAACACTGATTGTTTGGCAGTTGATGGTATGTGTATATTCAATATCCTTCCCAACACCAGATCAAATGTAGAAATTCTTCTTCTGTCTTCCTTCCTTGTTCATTTTCCAACTTTCACAGCATATGGAGTGATTGGAAAGACCATGGGTAGGGTCAGATGTACCTTAATCATCAAAGCAACTGCCATCTAGCTTTTGAGTTTAATATGCTCTTTCATAGTTCTGGATGCTTCAATGAAAGCAGAGTCCAGAAAGATTTCCTATCTCAAGCTATGGAATCCTCCATCAGATGCTTTCTGGCCAAGGCCTAGAACGTGCTTTAGTCTCATTGCCTATAATTGTGAGTTAGTACTTTAAGTATTTGATTTCATGCTTAGATTATCTCTAAATTCACTTATGTTTTCTTTCAGTACTGTGATAGTTGAAAAAGCTCTATAGTCATCTAGAATCCAATGTTAGCATATTGCATGAAATTATGATCTAACTTTTCTGCCCAAATAACGTATTTGGAAGAATCCATCCTTCCATCCTTTCCCCAGCTCTGATCTGTAGATTTTACTGCATATGTGGGCCTATTTTAGGACATAGTATTTCATTGATCTGACTGCATATCCTTGTGCCATGAAAGTAATAGATTTCCTTGCTATAGTATAAAAATACTACTTCTGCAGTAATGAAAAAGAAAGAATGGCTGAAAAGTTGTCTTTTTATTTGGTATTGTTTTTTAAGGTTAATGAGAGAAGTCTTACCTTACCATCAATTTAAAGTTTTTGCCAAATATCTTATTTATAAATAGAACATAATACATACAACGTGAATAGTAAGATCTGCCGGTATATTTAATTTCTCTTCCCATTGGCTTCTTCACCTCAGCTTACAACCACAAACACATTTTCTCTACTTGAAGAAACCTACAACTACTTCATTGTTGTTGCATTTCTCTCCTTCCTTTCCCTGTTGTCAACCCCTTATGGCTCACCCTTCCACATAACCCTCTTTGCCTTAAACTCCCGGGTTATCTGGATATATTATACTCTCTCAAAGAGAACTATTAAAAGTTATCAGTGCCCTCTTTCATGTCCTTCAAGTCTATTTTTGATCTTCAACCTTCCACGACCCCTGGCAAAATGTTACACCCATCACCACAATGCCTGGACTCACTCAGTCCCTTGGCCCCACTGTCCTACCGTGAACTTCTCTGACATCTCTGGTGGCCACCTCTTTGTCTCCTCCCCTACTTCTGCTCTTCTGGTATGGTTTCTTTATACTTCTCTTCCAAGTGTGGCTGTGTAGCCTTGGACAAGCTACCTGTCTCCACTACCTAGTGCTACTGTAATAGAAATGCCACACGTGGGTAGCTTTAAAGAACAGAAATTTATTTTTGAACAGTTCTAGAAGCTAAAAGTCTGAATCAGAGTCTTGCTGCATTGATTCCTTTCTTGTCGATGGTTCTTTGGCTTGTAGATGATATTGTGACATGGTACCTGTCTTTCCTGTGTGCATGTGTCTCTCTTCTGGTCATTTTATGACTCTGAAGAGATTAGATTTAGGACCCATCCTACACTGGTATGACCTCATTCACACAAAACAAGTAATTTCCTATTTCTAAACAGGATCGCATCCATATGGACAAAGGTCAGGAATTCAACACACATTTGGGAAAAAACAATTCAGTCTTTAACATGATTTACTCTTGATGGTGGTTATATGCCTTGGAGTCAGTTCCAACACATAGTGACTCTGTATAGGGTTTCTGAGTCTGTAAATCTTTACGAGAGCAGAAAGCCTCTTCGTTCTCCTGTGGAACAGCTGGTAATTTCAGACTGCTGACCTTGAGATTAGCAGCCTGACTTGTAACCACTTTGTTATCAGAGGTCCCCAAATCAAGAAGCTCTGGTGATACCATTTAGACTGGTAACCACAAGGTTCGTGGTTTAAACTCATCAGCCATTCCAAGTGAGAAAGATGAAGCTGTCTGCTCCCATAAAGATTGAGGTACGTTCTCAGAACTCCTACGGTGCAGTTCCACTCTGTCCTCAAGGATCTCTACTAATTGAAGTGGACGCAATGACAGTGGGGACTCTTCCAGATCCAGTGGGAGTTGTATAGCCCTTGCAGTTTAGCTAACATGGTCTGGGTTTAATTTCACACCTCTATCTACTGCCAGCTAACATCTTCCTGACTGACAAATGCACTCCTAACCTTTCTAGAGCCTCCCAGGGGCTTTTATTGCCATTTCTGCCTCAATTAATGGTGCCACCATTGTCCCCAGTACCTCCGAGACATCTTCTGGGTATGCAGGGAAGGGTCGCTTCATGATTTATCTTGAAGCCCTCCCTTCATCTTCATGCCCAAACCAGCATTTGTTCAATTTTTTTCCTAAGACTTTGCAAGAAGCTTCTCTGGCTTCATGTTGCCAATGGATTCCACCCAAATTTCTGCATACAGCACTCTAGGCCACTAGAGTCAGAGCGTATACTTTATTTGCAAAGACTTTGCACATTTCCCAACAATGAACTTTGGAATCCATACCAACTGCTGTCCTGATTAATATTTAAATCATATAGACCTAGATTTCAATCTGTACTTGGTCTTTTAGTAGCTGGGTGGACTTGGGCAAGTGTGTAGCCATGCTCTCCTGGAATTCAAACACTTTGAAATGATTTAGCCCTTGGGGATTAGCACATATGGTGGTGGTGGTGGTGGTGGTGGTGAGGTGTGTGTGTGTGAGTGTGTGTGTGTGTGTGTGTGTGTAGCACTAAGCCATCTCCAGTGATTAAGAGTCCTGAGTATGGTGCAGTACAGCAGCTTGGTGGCAGCAGTAGTGGTAATAACATCTCTGGGCTCCCAGAGGGGAACACAGAGACTCTCCATCCCTGGTGCCCCAGGAGTGAACACAGGGATTTTTACTATCTCACCTCAGTGGCACAGGAGGTGAGCACACGGACGCTTCCATCTTACCTTAGTGCTCCAAGAGGTGAACACGGGGATCCTGTCTTCTTTCTTTGGTGCACATGGACGTTCACATAGGGACTCTCCTTTTTTATTGCTCCTCCTTCATGTAAGAAAAGGAGCTCTGGTAGCATAGTGGTTACAAATCGAGCTGCAAACCTCAAGGTCAGCAGTTTGAAACTACCAGCTGTTCCGTAAGAGAAAGATGAGGTGTTCTGCTCCTGTAAAGATTTATAGCCTCGGAAACTCTATACAGGGTCGCTATGAGTCGGAACTAACTCCATGGCACACAACCACTACCACCATGTAAGTAAAATTTTGCTGGAGATAATTCAAAAATGGCGATAGCAGTACATCCACAGGGAACTACCAGATGTTCAAGCCAGATTCAGAAAAGAATGTGGAACGAGAGATGTCATTGCTGATGTCAGACGGGATCTTGGCTAAGAACAGAACACCAGGCAGATGTTTACTTGTGCTTTGTTGACTACGCCAAGGCATTCAACTGTGTGGATCCTAACAAACTATGGATAACATTGTAAACAATAGATATTCCAGAACACTTAATTGTGCTCATGAGGAACCTGAACATAGTCCAACAGGTAGTCATTCTAACAAAAAAATAGGATACCAAAGGATTTAAAATCAGGAAAGGTGTGCATCAGGGTTGTATCCTTTCACTATACCTATTCAGTCTGTATGCTGAGCAAATAATCTGAGAAGTTGGATTATATGAAGAAGAATGTAGCATCAAGATGGAAGGAAACCTCATTAACAACCTTCAATATGGAAATGGTACAACCTGGCATGCTAGAAACAAAGAGGACTTAAAACTTGTACTGATGAAGATCAAAGCCTTCAGTTTGGATTACACCTCAATGTCAAGAAAGCAAAAATCCTTTAAAATGGACCAGTAAACAACATCATGATAAATGGAGAAAAGATTGAAAGTTTCAAAGATCATTTTTCTTGGCTCCACAACCAACACTCATAGAAGCAGCAATTAAGAAATCAAAGTCAGGCAAATTTGCTGCATAAAACCTCTTAAAAATGATAAAAGAGTGAAGGTGTCAGTTTGAGAACTAAGATGTGCTTGACCTAAGCCTTGGAATTCTTAATTTCCTCTTATGCCTGTGAAAATTGCACAATGAATAAGGAAGACTGTAGAAGAATCAATGCATTGGAACACCATAGTGTTGGTGAAGAATATTGAAAGTATCATGGATTGACAGAAGAACAAACAATTGTATCTTGCAAGAAGTACAGCCAGAGTGCTTCTTAGAAGCCAGGATAATAAGACTTTGTCTCTCGTTCTTTGGACATAGTCTCAGGAAGAATCAGTCCCTGAAGAAGGACATTTTGTTGTTGTTGTCAAGTTGGTTCCGACCCATAGCGATCCGGTATAGAGTTTCCAAGGAGCAGCTGGTGAGCTTGAACCACCAACCTTGCAGCCTAGATGGCTTTGCAGTCTGGCGCATTAACCCACAGCGCCACACAAGGATATGATGCCTGGTAAAGTGCTCTGGTAGCATAGTGGTTACGAATCGGGCTGCGAACCTTAAGGTCAGCGGTTCGAAACTACCAGCTGCTCCGTGGGAGAAAGATGAGGCTTTCTACTCCCGTAAAGATTTACACCCTCGGAAACCCTATACAGGGTCGCTATGGGTCGGAACCGACTCGATGGCACATAACAACAACAACAACAAAGTGGAAGGTCAGGGAAGAAGAGGACAATCCTTAAGGTGATGGATTGGCACAGTGGGCATAATGGGCATCACAACAGTTGTGAGGATGGTGCAGGACAGGACAGTGATATATTCTGTTGTGCATACGGTTGCTATGAGTCAGCATGTAACAACAACAACTTGGAGTGGAAGGAGTCATTTTATTTTTTGGCATCCATGCAGGTACCATTGTTCCTTGATATTTTCAGGTAGCAGTTGCTCATACTGCTTGGGAAAGTGGAGGGTCAGTGAAAAAGAGGAACACTCTCATTGAGATGGATTGACGCAGTGGCAGCAGTGATGAGCTCAAATGGAACGACTCTGAGGAGAGCACAAAACCGGGCAGTGTTTCACTATGTTGTGCATTGAGTCGCTGTAAGTTGCTGACTCGATGGCACCTAACAACAAGCCACTCATACTATGGCTGACATTTGTAGAGCAGGCCTCATTCTTTCTAGGCAAGGGTGTTGGTAAGAACAGACAGTTGAGACTGGAGTACCAAGCCAGTGATTCCCGAATCCCAGCTGTAGTTAAAATGAGGATTTAGTCATCAGAGAAAGCATCTTTCAATGTCAGTGAAGGCTGTCCTCCAAATAAGCAGAGCTTCTAAGTTTTTTAACCACTGATGAGTAAGTAGAAGGCAATTGTTGATTAGCTAGAGTTCCCACTGTATGTATTGGAGAGGAAACTGACATAACTTCTCCCAAAGTATTTCAGATGTGCTAAAAATGAAACCTTCACTATTTCCTGTCATGAATTTTATCCCATTTCTGCACACCAATTCGTGGAGTTGAGTTAGTACACTCAGGATCTCAGACTCTCCCAGTACCAAGCAGATGAAACTATCTGTTAAATAAATGCTCTGTCTTTGAACATGGCCAAACTCAGGTGATTCTGGTTTCTTTCCCTCCTCCTTCCCCTGCCCTTCATTTGGAGGTGGGGAGAAAGGAGGAGAACATCCACAAACGATCCTAGCACTAGGGGGAAGGATGTCTGGAAAGCTTCTGAATCTTGCTAGCCTTCGTGGAACACAGGAACTTTCCAGACCCTGGGCATCCTGTGTTTCTGTTAAAGTGAGACAACCTCGTCAGATGTTCTCAACTATCATGCCGACTTCTGCTGCTGGAGTTGGTGGTCCCTGCTATAATCTCCATCTTCAGGCCCCCTGAACTCTGCAGCTTCTTCCTCCTAACTGACAATTCCTACAGGTCATGCAATTCTCTTCTTCCTCGAGACAGGCCTAACAGAAGATCAAGAGCTAATCAGAAGCCAACATCCCATGAGGAGGTTACCCAGGGCTCTGTGTTTCCTCCAAAGCGCTCTGGAGTTTCTACCACCAAAGATGAAGGCAGCTAGGGAATCTTATACACACTCCTATAAGTGGGAATATAATCATTGGTGGTCAGAGTTACTACCTTTGGGCTGTTGTTGTGGTTGCTAAGTTGTTAAGTGCCATTGAGTCGGTTCCAACTCATACTGATCCCGTATAGGGTTTCTGAGGAGTGGCTGGTGGGTTTGAACCACTAACCTTGAAGTTCTAACCAAGCTTTCAGCCAGTGTTTATCCTACAGTACCACACCAGCACTCCACTTTTGGGCTTAAGACCCCAATTATACCAATAAACTCTTGATGCTACCAAGAGTTGTTGATGTCAAAGATCTGGTGATAGTGACATTTGGTGCCAAGTTGTAGAAGGAATGAAGAGGTCTGACTAGATTGTTTCTGAAGCTTAACTGTTTCTGAAACAATCAAAAAGGAGGTAGAAATGAAAGCAGGACCTGATAGAACTTTGCAGGCACAAAACATGAACTTGAAAACAGAAACAGAAGATCAAGGGCTAATCTGAAGCCAACAGCCCATGAGGAGGTTACCCAGACATCTCTTTGGTCTCATGGATTATCTGATAGCATTCCAACAATCTCTGTTCAGTGTAAATTATCCAGCATCAATTTATGTCATAAGCAACCAGATGTAGTCTAAAGATTATGAGTGAATTTTAAAAGAGTGTTCCTGGAGCCTTCTGCCTCTAAGGATCAAGTTTGTTTACAGTCTGGAGTAAGACTGAATTAATTTAAAAGAGAGAGAGAGAAAAGGTTTTATGCTTGTAGAACATAGAACAAAAGTAATGGAAAAATAAAAGCAGTATAAAGAAAACCATGTTGGTAAAACGGAAAGGCTTTCCATAGATGGAAGGAAGACAAATTAGTTCAAATAGGATGGGTGAAAATGGGTCTCACTTAAAGACTGAACTGGAAAATATAATTAGGAAACAGGGATAGTGATTTGGATAATAGAAGACGGCAATCAGGATCATAGTAAACAAACTGAGTAACTCCCAGATGGAGGCTAAAGTCCCGGAATCTCTTCAGCAGTAGTTACTTAAAACTTCAGATAGGAGGTTAACAGTGACAAATAGAGGATTCTATCTTACAGTGACTCCTGATGATGCGTGGTTAAGCATCTGCTGCTAACTGAAAGGTCAGCAGTTTGATCCTACCAACCCTTCACGGGAAAATTATATAGAAGTCTGCTTCTGGAAAGATTTACAGGTTTGAAAATCCTAGAGAGCATTCTACTCTGTTCTTCAGGGTTGCTGTGAGATAGAATTGACTTAGTTTTGATTATGGTATCTTAAATGAGTTCATTATAGTATATGATGACAGAATATTTGGGCAGATCTGGAAATGAGAAAAATCAACACAAATATCAAGCATTATTAGCTGAATGTTAAGGCAAATTGGTTTTAGTGGGTGGGGATGCAGGTATCATTAAGGCCTTAAGAAAACAGAACATGAGAACAACATGAGAAGTAACAGACTGGAAAGGACCTAGGTAGGACTCAGATACTGTGGTGTTTCATATTCTTTGGGAGTCAGTTCTAAAGCCAACTCATTAGATATAGGTTAAAGCTAGTCAAAATTAGTCTTATAAACCCCTTAAATGTCCTTCAAAGCATAAAACCAAATAACAAAATCATTTCAATTGTGTCTTCTTGGAAGACTTCAGCAATATAAATGAAGATTCCTACTTAGTTCTTACTGTTCATCTTCATCATGTTTGTCTTCTGTAGATGACTTTGTTGGTTCTTCTATACAATCTGTCCCCAGGATTTTAAGTGAATTCTTCCATTTTTTTCCAGGGAGGGGAATATTATAATGTACTTAAATGACTCCATGAATAGAGCGTTCATTTTTTTTTTTTTTTATCATTAGGAAACTCTTCAAATCATTCACCCCTTTTTTCATGAATTTCTCAAGAATGCATGAATGGCTTCTGCTGTGATTACAGGCACATTTTGAAAAGTACATGAAAACTGAAAATGAGGGAACAGAAGAGTCATCTCTTCCCATATATATAGCTGCCTGTGAGGATGTGTACTTGCTGAGCGGACTGGCAGACAGAATTATTGATCATATGAAATTGCTCACTCTCCTTCCCTTTTCTTCACTTCTTTCTTCTCCCTCCCTCCTTTCCTAACCCTCTTCTTCTTCCTGCCTGCCAATACTTACAGGTTCAGTGCACTCATGATGTAGCTCCATCTTAGATGTACACAGATGGTAGATGGTAGGAGAATGTTTCCTGAGAACAATGGTTTCACTCTAGAATGTGCACGTGAATAAGGTTTTTGTATGTTTTGATGGAAAGACAACTCAGTGATTTTATAGCATTCCTATTCTTGGTGTGGCATTGTGGGTTAATGTGCTGGACTGAAAAGTCAGTTTAAATTGCAAGGTTGGCAGTTCAAACTCACCAGCTGCTCCTTGGATACCCTATACAGGGTCATTATGGGTCAGAACCAACTCAACGGTACTTAACAACAACAACTCTTGGTAGCATTTGGGGATGGGGAATTAGAGCAAGAGTGGACTTGGGTAGAATTCAATACAGAAAGTCTTTATTAGTGTGAAAATCCCTGGTCCAAAGGATTAGGTAAAAGCCATAACTAGACAGTTTCTGCCCACTTTTTATTCTTTTTATCATGAAAAACTTCAAATTTAAAGTTGTCAGAACATTACCCTGAACTCCCATGTACTTACACCTCATCAGAACAACTCAGGGCCAATTGCATTTCGTCCACACCCCACTCTGTTCCTCCACTGCAGAAGACCACCAAACATCACATTGTTTCATTCATAAACATTCCAGTTGCTGTTGCTGTTAGCTGCTGCCAAGTGGACCCCAATTCATGGTAACCCCAATCACATGGAATGAAATGCTGCCAGGACTGTGCTATCCCTCCAGACCTCTTTTTGTGTCCCTCTTACACAGGAAGTTTTGCTAAAGCCTGTTCGGCCTCACAGAAACACACATGCTGCCACTAGTGCTTATGTGAGAGGCACATTAACAGGTAATTACACCCAGGTCTTAAATATTTTAGTAGCTATCTCTAAAAAATAAAATCTATCTTTCTAAAAAGTCTCAATACTATTATCAATCATAACATTTTAAATCATTTTTTTTACATATTCAGAAAGTGTTCAAATTTCGTATTTTCTAATAAGTACTATAAGTCTGTTCGGTTCTTGAATCAAAATCAAAAGCTAGCCTACACCATATGGTTGACATGTCTCTTAAAATTCACTCTTTATTCTTCGCAATTCTTTTGTTTAAGGCATTGAGTTGCTTCTCATGGAGAGTTTCCCAAAGAGTTTACTCCTAACTCAGCACAGAGTTACCAGGTGCCCAAAGTTGTGGAAACTCAGGGGTTTAAAATATGGCTGTTAATGGACACTAGCAGAAATAAATATCCTGGAAGACCTAGAGTGAAACAATTGCAAATTGCTGGATTTTCTAAATTTGCAGGAATGCTTTCTTAACGTGGTCCTGTAAGAGAAGAGTCAACATGCACTGTGGTGTTTTCACTCAGTTACAGCAGACTCAGTGGCACAGTTGTCTCGCTGATGGGACAGTCCTCCTAACTGCACTTATATAGACAGGACTTCAATAAATTTGCAGGGAAATTCCATTACCTTTCATTCCATTTTCCATGACCCTTTTGAATCTACTTCATATTCAGTCACAGGTCAAAAAGGCTCAGGCAGTTTCGAACAACATGACTGGTATTCTGGCAAGGATGGAAGGACGAAGAATCTCTTTTTTGGTTTTAGACATCGTTTCCTTAGTCACAAGAACCCGATTATAAGTGCTCACTAAACACACATGGCTGTTGTTGTTGTTACTAAGAGGTGGGTTTGAACCACCAACCTTGTGGTTCAAAAGAATCTTGTGTTTCAGTGCATTGTCCTGCAGACCCACACCAGTGCAGTAATTAGAACTATATAATGCTACACATTCCAATCGGTCCACCAATTGTCTGTCAGTTTGTCATACTGTGGTGACTTGTATGTCGCTGTGATGCTGGCTACTACGCCACTGTTTTTCTAAATATCAGGGTCAACCAAGGTGAACACGTTTCAATGGAGCATCTAGACTAAGATGTATTAAGAAGAAGGAAAGGCTAACCATATCTGAATGAGTAACCATTGATAATCCTATGAATTGCAGCAGCGCATTGTTTGATATAGTGTCAGAAGATGAGCCCCTCAGGCTGGAAGGACTCAAGATAGAACTGTCTCCTCAAAGTAAGGTAAACCTTAATGACATGAATGGAATAAAGCTTTCAGGACCTTCATTTGCTGATGGCATACAACTCAAAATAATACTAACCAGCTGCAAGCATCCATTAATAATCAGAATGTGGGCTGTACAAAGTATGAATCTAGGAAAACTAGAAGTTGTCAAAATAGAACACATAAAGTTCTATATCCTAGGCATTTGTGAGTTGTAATGGACTGGGGTTGGCCATTTTCAATGAGACAATCATATGATTTACCATTCTGGAAACAACAAATTGAAGAGGAATGGAGCCATATTCATTGCCAAAAGAGCATTTCAAGATCTAGCATGAAGCACAACGCTGTCTGTGATAGGATAATATCCATATGCTTACAAGAAAGATCCATTAATACCACTATTATACAAATTTTTGCACCAACCACTAAACCCAGTGATGATAAAATTGAGGAATTCCACCAATTTCTTCAGTCTGAAATTAATTAAACATGCAATCAAGTTGCACTGATAATTACTGGTGACTAGAATGCAAAAGTTGAAAGCAAAGAAAAAGGATCAGTAGTTGGAAATGTGGCCTTGGTGATAGAAATGATGCTGGAGATCCCATGATAGAATTTTGCAAGACCAATGACATATTCATTGTAAATGTCTTTTTCGGTAACATAAAAAGTGACTATACATGTAGATTTCACCTGATGAAATACACAGGAATCAAACTGACATCTGTAGGAAGAAACAATGAAGAAGTTCAATATCATCTGTCAAAACAAGGCCAGGGGCAGACTGTGGAAGAGACCACCAATTGCTCAAATGCAAGGTTGAAGCTGAAGAATATTGAAATAAGTTCACCAGAGACAAAATATGACCTTGAGTATATACCACCTAAATTTAGAAGCTATCTCAAGAATAGATTTGATGTGTTTAATACTAAATAGCCCAAAGACCAGAAGAGTTGTAGCATGACATCAAGAACATCATACATGAACAAACAAAAGCTCACTAAAAAGACAGGAAAGAAAGAAAAGACCAAAATGGATGTCAGAAGAGACTCGAAAACTTGCTCTGGGCAGAAATGAGGACATAAAAGCTGAGCAGAGATTTTCAAAGGGCAGCTTGAGAAGACAAAGTTTAGTATTATAGTGAAATGTGCAAAAACTTGGAGTTAGAAAACCAAAAAGGAAGCACATGCTTGTTCAGCATTTCTCAAACTGAATGAACAGAAGAAAAAATTCAAGCTTCAATTTGCAATATTGAAGGATTCTATATCGAAGATGCAGGAAAGATTAAAAATGGTGGAAGGAATACAGAGTCACTGTACCAAAAAGAATTGGTCAATGCCAAACTGTTTTAAGATATAGCATATGATTAAGAAGCTATACTGAAGGCCTTGGTGAACAAGGCTCCAGGAATCTACTGAATACAAATTGAAATGTTTTAACAAACTGGTGCAGCACTGAAGACACTCACTCATCTACGTCAAGACATTTAGAAGACAGTTACCTGGTCAACTGATTGGAAAAGATCCATATTTGTGCCCACTCCAAAGAAAGGTGACCCAAAAGAATATGGAAATCATAAAACAGTATCCTTAATAAAAGTCTACTGAAGATACTTCAAAAACAGTTGTGGCATTACATCAACAGAAAAACTCCCAAAATTCAAGCCAGATGCAGAAGAGGACATGAGACTAAAGATGTCATTGCTGACATCAGATGGATCGTGGCTAAAAGCAGAGGATACCAGAAAGATGTCTACTTATGCTTTATTGACTATGCAAAAGCATTCAACTGTGTGGAGTATAACAAACTATGGCTAACATTGCAATGAATGGGTATTCCAGAATGCTTAATTGTGTTCATGAGAAATCTGTAACTAGACCAAGAGGCAGTTGTTCAAACAGAACAAGGCAACACTGAATGGTTTAACATCAGGAAAGCTATGTGTCAGGATTGAATTGTTTTACCGCATCTACTCAATCTGTATGCTGAGCAAATAATCAGACAAGTTGGATTAAATGAAGAAAAACATGGCATCAGCACTGGAGGAAGAGTCATTAACAACCTGCATGCAATATGCAGATAATACAACCTTGCTTGCTGAAAGTGAAGAGGACTTGAAGTACTGATGAAGATCAAAGGCTACATCCTTCAATAGGGATTGCATCTCAATACAAAGAAAATGGAAATCCTCACAACTGGACTAGTAAATAACATCACGATAAATGGAGAAAACATTAAAATTCTCAACGACTTCACTTTGCTAGGATCCACAATCAACAGCAATCAAGAAGTCAAAAGATGTATTGCATTAGGTAAATCTGCTGCACAACACCTCTTTAAAGTGTTCAACAGCAAAGATGTGACGTGCAGAACTAAGATGACCCAAGCCATGATATTTTCAATTGCCTTATAAGCATGTGAAAAATTAAACAATGAACAAGGAAGACTGTAGAAGAATTTATGCATTTGAATTATGGTGTTGGTGAAGAATATTCAAAGCACCATGATCTGCCAGAAGAACAAACCAATCTGTCTTGGAAGAAGTGTAGTCAGAATGGTCTTTATAAGTGACAATGAGTCTTACTCTTTGGATATGCTGTCAAGATGGGCCAGTCCCTGGAGGACATTATGCTTGGTAAAGCAGATGGTTGATGAAAAAGAGGAAGACTTCCAAAAAGATGGATTAACCCAGCGGCAGCAACAATGGGCTCAAAGCAACATTGTTAGGATGGCGTGTGACTGGGCACTTGTGTTCTGTTGTGCGTAAGGTCGCTATGAGTTGGAACGAACTTGACGGCACCTAGCAACAAGTCCAACTGGTATATTCTTGCATTTTAGTTTCATTCTGGCCCAAAGACACTGTCGGTACTCTAATTTCAAATGATAAATAGGATAAATCTATGTTCCAGATCTAAATCAAGGCTCCTCAATCCCACCATAATAATGATTATTAAGCTGCTTTATAAAATGACCATCGGAAGCTATCATAGTAGTATTTTGGTTTTGCCTTATCTCATCTCCCCAAGCTAAGCTGCCTGACTCTTATTGGTGTTAAGTGCTGTCGAGTCAGTTCTGAGCCATAGCGACCCTGTATAGGGTTTCCGAGGAGCAGCTGGTGAGCTTGAACTGCCAATTTTGCAGTTCAAACAGCTTTGCAGTCTGGAGCATTAACCCTCAGCACCACACCAGGACTCCTGACTCTTACTTACTAGGGTTTAAATAGCCTCAACAGTAGGGTAATAGAATTCTAGCTACACAGAACCAGATTCCCACACAGCAGTAGCTACCAGAGCCGATTCATGGCTCCTCTTTTAGACAGGGCACATACCTTCCAGTCCATTCCAGGCCTGTCCTAGCTGCCATTTATCCTCAGGACTGCACTGCTGTTTTTATTAGAGCTATACCAAGAAATAAATCATCTTTATTTATGTCTCCTGGCTTCCCAGAAGGCATTTGAGTTTGCCATTGCAGCCCTATACACCTTGAGACTTTTGACACTAAAGTGCTTTGGGTTCTTTGCATTCTTATAGACTTGGAAACACCGGCACCTTTGAACTGGCTCATTGTGTGCTGTTTCCAGTCCTAAATAAGTGCAAACAATTTAGCCTTAGCCTGCTCCTTCTAGAGATGAAGTGAGCCGGCACTACTAGCTGCATTCTAAGGCAGCATCGAGTCTGAATTTCAAAGTAGAAAAATGGCCATTCTTTATGTAGTCTCTGCATCCAGCTAACTCTAGGAGTTAGGATGTTAGGTGTTATCAGCTAGGATTGTCGTTGTTGTTGTTAAGTGCCTGTGAGTAGGATCTGACTCATAGCAACCCTGTACAGGGTCTTGGAGAAACAGCTGGTGAGTTTGAAGCACTGACGTTGCAATTAGCAGACCAGTGATTATCCTATAGTGTCACACCAGGATTCCATGCTATATTACTGTAACAAACAACCCCAAAGTGTTAGGAGCTTAAAAACATACAGAGATATTATGTCTTATTCATGCTACAAAGGCACCATGGTCAGCAAGTAAATTCTGCTCATTGTAGTTTCTCAGCGATTCACTACTGAAGCCTGAAGTGACTCACATCCCTCCCACTCATAGCTCACTGGCCAGAACTAGTCATATGGACCCACTCCTCCACAAGGGGGCCAGAAGGGTTGTTGTTGTTGTTGTTAGGTGTCATCAACTCAGTACTATGCACAACAGAACAAAATACTGCCCAATTCTGGGCCAACCTCACAATTGTTGCCACACTTGAGCCCATTGATATGGCCATTGTGCCAATCCATCTCGCTGGAGTCTTCTTCTTTTTCTCTGACCCTCCACCTTACCAAACATGATCTCCTTCTCCAGCGACTGGTCCCTCCTGACAATATGTCCCAAGTATGAGAGATGAAGTTTGGCCATCCTGGCCTCCAAGGAGCACTCTGGCTGCACTTCTTCCAAAACATATCTATTGGTTCTTTGGCAGCCCATGGCACTTTCAATATTCTCCTCTAACACCATAACTCAAAAGCATCAACTCTTCTATGGTCTTCCTTATTCACTGTCCAGCTTTCACATGCATATGAGGTTGTTGAAAATACCATGGCTTGGGTCAGGCACACCTTAGTCCTCAAGCTGACGACTTTGCACTTCAAATCTTGTGCAGCAGATTTGCCTACTGCAATATGACTGCTGCTTCCATGAGTGTTGATGGTTGATCCAAGAAGAATGAAGTCCTTAACAACTTCTATCTTTTCTCTGTTGATAAGAATGCTAGAGATATTTTTATGTACATTATGAGTACTGTGGTTGGTAGGCAATGGCAGAGTTTAACTAATATGTTTTCCATTTTCCTATTTGTTATATAGCTTTTGCCCCAAATGCAAACCAAACCATCAAGTGACTTCATCATTTCTACATTGGCCCAATGGGTTTTTTCACCTCAAAATTGTTTTAAGATTTTATAGGTACATCTAAGCCTGATTTGTGCAAAAATTCTTGCCATTGAAAACTAATCATTTGTCTACCTTTAAAACACTTCTCATACACGTGTGATATTAAAGAAAAAATCAACTAGCTCTTTATATGCAACTCAGTATTATTGACCTTGTAGATTGTTACCATTTCTGTTAAGTACCGTCAAGTCAGTTCCGACTTATAGGGACTCTGTATAGGGTTTCCGAGGAGCACCTGGTGGGTTTGAACTGCCAACCTTGTGGTCTGAAGTCCAGTGCTAACCCTACAGTGCCACACCAGGAGTCACTTCAATGTCTACCAGAAATCACTCTATAACACTGGTGGTACTCTCAAATAAGTATCATACGAAGGCTGTTGTTGCTTGGTGAGTTGGTTCTGACTGATGGTGACCCTTATACACAACAGAACAAAGTACTGCCCAGCCATCCTCACAAATTGTTGTTACGTTTGAGCCCATTACTGCCGCTACTGTGCCAATCCATCTCCTTGGGGTGGGGGGGGGGGAGTGGTAGTTGTTGTCCTCTTTTTTGCTCACCTTGCATTTTACTAAGGATGATGTCCTTCTTCAGGGACAAGGTCTTCTCTCCTATTTGTCTAACTATGCCTTCAGCAACAGTATCTTCTCTAAGTAATGAGACGACTCTTTTTCTTTAACACATTCATCCAAAACCATACATTTCTGTTAGCTCTTTCCAAGAACAAGTCCAAACTTCAAACCATTGTCAACTGTTTCAGACCAATTTCCTAGTAATGCACTATCTTTCCACAGTTCCAATTGGGATGGTGTGGCTTCGATCCTTCAATGTTTTCCGTGTCATCCAGTCTATTCCAAATCATAGAAACCCTATATCAGAGAGTCTAACTGCCCCATGGGGTTTCCTAGGCTGTGGATTTTTACAGGAATAGATTACTTGGTCTTTTTTCCCATGGAGCTCTTGGTGGATCTGAACCACCAACTTTCTTGTTAGCAGCCGAGTGCTTAAACTTCACATGACCAGAGCTCCTTTGGCTCCTTCAATCTCTATTCAAATATCTAATTACACTTCTGAAGGGAAGCCTTGCTACACTATAGAAACTTAAACACTAAAGTCTGTACTTGCAGTCTAGCTTGCGATTCAGGTTCTACGTGTGGTTTAGTTTTCACTAAATGAGATGTTCCAGTGTAAGACTAGGATTTGTGGGAAAAGGGGAAAGGTGGTATATATGTTTGTGTGTGTGTAGGGGATGCAGTGAATTTGACTCCTGTGGATGCCAGAGGTCATGATCCTGTACTCAGTGACTCTGTCTGCAGCTTACTGCAGATTTACTAGAGGCAGTTTTTTATCCCAACAGAGGTGGCACAGTGTGGATCTGGTAGCTACCGCGGTGACTTCACAATTGAACAGGCAGTTTCCTGGTCCTGGTAGGAGACAGCTTCTGAGTTAGCTAAACTTAGCATTGTGGTTTTGGGAGTTGTTCAGAAAGGTCATCCAAGAGTCTGTTTCCTCAGCTTTACCAGTGACCCTAAAACCAAACAAAACCGTACTGTCATCAAGTAGATTCCAACTCATAGCAATCCTATAAACAAATATATATATTGGTTATCCAAGACTAAGTCTTTATGGGAATACATAGTCTCATCTTTCTCCTGCAGAGCTGCTGGTGGGTTTGAACTGCTGACCTTGTGGTTAGCAGTCCAGTGCTTATCCTATAATACACTACCAGTGATTCTGTTGTTAAGAACGGTCTAGTTGGTTCTGACTCATAGCGACCTTGTATACAGTTTCCAAGGAGCAACTGGTGGGTTTGAACTGCCGACCTTGTGGTCCAAAGTCCTGTGCTGATCCTACAGTGCCACGCCAGGAGCCATTTAATGCCCTGCAATGAATCCCTTTCTGTTTAAACTATTTGGAATAGATTCTATACGTGAAACTGACCATTAGAGGTGGTCATTGTTTCACCATCATGGGTCTTTCTCTTCCAGTCCTGAGCCTCTTAACTTTCCCTTCCCTGAATCCATGAACATGTATCCTTCTATTGAAGGTTGGATGTGAAATATGTCTCAAACTTCTTCCTTCTATGAAGGTTTTCACCTGCATACCAGCCAACCAACTACAATGGTTATTAACATTCTCAAATAACTCTTAACATTCTCGCTAAGTGTCTGTGTCTATATATATATTTTTTTTTGACTGCTCATTGATCCCTGATGTCTCTATTTCATAATTAGTCTCCTTTCTACACTTCCTAACACTTCTATGATGCAACACTTAGCTCTCATAGACATATGTTGTAAGCTAACAACAATAAACAAAAGGATTTAAAAATCAACAGGATGAAGAGAACCTAAACTAAGATGAGAGAGGGGGGCCTAGTCTCAATTCCTTTTTTTGCGGTGCTGCTGGTTCCTTTGTTCTTCATGCCTTCTTGGGTCGAGTTCATGTTATGTGTGCTCTTTCTTGTCAGTTTCTTCTTAGTTTTAATGCTCCCATGTTCTTCTTGGATCTTCATTTTCATGGTATGTTGTGAAGTATTAACTTTCTTTGAAGTTACCCTATAATCTACTAACGTTTCCCTCCATTTAAAATAATCTATTTTATCCTGTAATCTACCTGACCTCACCACCACCTAGATCTCTGTTCCTATATTTTTCCCTTCTTTGACATCATTATGATTTTGAACTTTGATTGGCCTCCCAGGTCCTCTGAATACGTGGTTGTAATTTTGCTCTGTTCTGGACTCTGCTATCTGTTGACTAAGTTCCAAGTGGTGTTGCTACGTCTGCCAATCTCTGTGTTGTCTGTTCTTATTGGTTTTCAGTTCAAAAAACTCCCTTTGGGATGTTTTGAAGCACTAGGTTGGCTTTGACAAAGTCTCTTAGCTGCTGTTTATCCTGGAATGTTTTGATTGCACCACCATATTTGATTGACAGCTTTGCTGGGTAGATGATTCTTGGTTGGCAGCATTTTTCTTTTGGGGTTTTATATATGTCTCTCCATTGCCTTCTTGCCTGCATGGTTTCTGCTGAGAGGTCATAGCTTAATCTGATTTGCTTGCCTTTGTAAATAACACTTCTCTTTTCCCTGGCTGCTTTTAAGATTCTCTCCTTGTTTTTTTCATTTTGGAGAGCTTGATTATGATATGTCTTGGTGATTTTCTTTTGGGGTCTATCTTTCCTGGGGTTTGTTCAGCTTCTTGAATGCTTATCCTCTCATCCTTCAAGTTGTTAGGGAAATTTTCTTTCAGAAGTTCCTCAACTATCTTCTCTATGGACTTCTGTGGTTCTTCCTGTTCCGGAATGCCAATAATTCTTAAGTTATTCCTCTTCATGTTATCCAACATGAATCTTAAGACTCTCTTCAGATTTTTTTTATCTTTTTTTCTGCTTGCTTTTCTATCTTACTGTATTGAGAAATTTGTCTGCCAGCTCTCTGGTTCTGATTTCCATCTCTTCCATTCTGCCCCTTTACCCTTTCAGTGTATTGTTCATTTCTGATATTTTATTACTAAGCATTTGGGCCTCTTTTTGCAAGTTTTCAATTATTTCCAATGCTGTATCTATCTTGATTGCTCCTGTAGCACTTTCCTGACTTCTTCCTTATTTTCCTCCATGCTTCTGTGAGACCTTTGGATGTGTGTGAATATCATTCATTTAAATTCCTTCGCAGGCAGATCCAAAGCCTGCTCTTCTTCTAATGGGAAGTGTATGTCTGTCTTTTGTCTCATTTACTCAGTTTGTCTCAGTTACTCTTTTCTGTTTCTGGACGTGTGCTGAGGTCTTTTGTTGTTTTTTCTTGAACGTTTTCAATCGTTAGATGTGTTTTCAATGATTAAATGAATGTATGTTGCTGTGTTGTTATGCTTATTGAGTGTCTCCTGGTGAATGTGATCTGGAGATAGACTTCCTTTTTCACATCTCTTATTACTCAACTGCAAGCAATTTTACCAAGTGTTGGCTATGTATGTAATGCATAGTAGCTGGTATTGGCTCCCGTCTGGATGGTGGGATATTATAGGGTGTGCTTGTAGCTTGCTATGTGGCCACGGTTGCTGTTTATTTGGGTAACATAGGGAGAGAAAGGAGTCCTGGTGTGGTGCTGTGTGTTAATGTGCCAGACTGCAAAACTGTTTGAACTGCAAGGCTGGTGGTTCAAGCTCACCAGCTGCTCCTCAGAAACGCTTTACAGGGTCGCTATGGGTCGGGACTGATTCAATGGCACTTCACAGCAACAAGGGAGAGAAAGCTCCCACCCACCCCCAGGAAAAAAGTAAGACCAAAAGGACAAAACACAGAAACAAAATAAAAGCAAAACCAAAAACCTCCTGATAACATGTACAGAGTATGAGAGACAAAGTCTCACCATCCTGGCTTCTAAGGATCATTCTGGCTGCACTTCTTTCAACACAGATGTTTGTTCTTCTGGCAGCCCATGGTACTTCCAATATTCTTTTCCAACACCATAACTCAAATATATAAATTCTTCTGCTTTCTTCTTTATTTATTGTCCAACTTGCACATGCATATGAGGCAACTGAAAATATAATGGCTTGGGTCAGGTACCTTAGTCCTCTAAGTGACCTCTTTGCTCTTTAACACTTTAAAGAAGTCGTGTGCAGCACATTTTCTTAATGCACATCATATATTCCTTGACTGCTGCTTCCACGAGTGTTGATTGTGGATCCAAGCAAAATGAAGTACTTAACAACTTCAATATTTTCACTAATTTTCATGATGTTATATATTGGTCCAGTTGTAAGGATTTTTGTTTTCTCAGAGTTTAAGAGACCAGGACTCTGAAATCAGGGCTCCCATTATAGGGAAAGGTTCTTTCTCTCTCTGGCTCTGACTCCGTCTCTGGCTCTGGCTCTGGGGGAAGATTTGTTTCTCTTTCAGCTTATGTTGAGTCCTTGGGGATCATGACCTTTGTGCTTCCTAGCTTTTGTGCCAAATCTGCCCTTTTTAATATTTCAGAAGTGATTAGATTTAGGACATACTTATAATGATGTGGTCTTATTAACATAAAGAAAATTCTATTTCTAAATGGGTTTCTATCTATAGGGTCAGCACTACAACACAGATTTGGGGTGGGGGGACACTATTCAAGCCATGGCACCAGGTTTCTTAGTACAGGGTTCAGAACACATCATCAGAGCCCTCTGCTCAGTAGGATGGTCCTGGTTATCAGCATCAATGGTGAACCCAAAGAATTGGGTAACAGTTAAAGGGCCAGGGTTAGTTAGACAAAATTGGACACCTGGGTCACAATGATGAACAACAACTTCATATTCTCCTTTTATGTGTTTAGGGTGAGGCAGACATACAGAGAGAATGAATTCATCCAGTTTTCAGTGCAAAACAGAAAATAGAACCTAAAACCAGACCCCATGTTTCAGTTATTTACAGTGTGAACTCAGGATTCACAAGTGTCAGGTGAGATGTTTATGACAACACTCTCCAGAGACATAAATGGAAATTACTAAAATTATAGGTGACTCAGCTATTTAGGGACAGTTAAACACATTTCTAAATCTGAATGATGCTGGAGTAAGTGGAAGCCTCTGACATTCCAGTGGCCCTTTTTGAAGCCACATAATATTAAAGATAGTTTGGGCCTAAATATATAAAGTCAGATCATGTGTTGGTGTTTGTAGCCTTGGGATTCTTAAACAGAGCCAGGCTTTTTGAATCTTCGATGTTCATGAGCGATAGCATCACAATATTTGCCCTCGGGAAGCAGCTACAACATTTTCAACTAGAAACCACATGTTTATTTGTGGAATTCAGTCTTGCCCACAGTTTACCAAAATAACAAGAAAATTGCCCTGTTTCTATGTCTGGACTACATTTTTTTCCCTCCTTGCAGTTTCACAATGCCAACTATGTATACAAGTAAAAGGTAATATATATTCCTCTAAAAGAAAACAAATTGCAATTCACAGAAAAGAAAGGAAAAAAAAAAAATCCCCATACACATGAGAGGTGGAATTTGGGTTTATTCTTACTGTTGCCTAAAAATGATGACTATTGACACTTGATTCATTGCTACATCACCTACTGATCGTTGTAGACCATCTTTCTATTAGAAGCAAGGGAGAAAGCAAAACCTACGATTTGATTTCTCAAGTGATGTACTGAGATCACAAAAATAACCCTTAGTACTGGCTTACCCTCTTTTTACCAACTCTCCTAGCATGTTGAGATGGTTTGTGAAAATGATGAAAGAAGGGCTTACATTTTTAAGAAACATAGATTAAGAGAGAGAGAGAAAGGGAAAGGAGTTTGGAATTGATAGAAAAGTACTTAAAGCAAAGCAAGGAGAACAAAGGGCTATATAGAGAAATGCTTGCAGAGAGAAACACAAGCAGTAAGACAGCCTTACGCTGTCTCAGATATTAGATTAAACGGGCTCAAAGCCAGCATATTATATCAAAATGAGTTCCAGATAAACATGTTATCAGTTTCAAATTCTGTACATTAAAAAAAAAAAAGTAAAACTTAAGGCAAGTGACATATACAAGTATATGTCTAATACAATAGACAAAAGACTCATAAGATTGTTATACAAGAAACTCTTTAAAATTGTTGTTGTTGTTAGGTGCCATTGAGTCAGTACCAACCCATAGCGACTTTATCCCACAGCAGAACAAAACACTGCCCGATCCTGGGCCAACCTCACAACTGTTGCTACGCTTGAGTCCATCAGTGCTGCCACTTTGCCAATCCATCTCGTTGGGGGTCTTCCTCTTTTTCTCTAACCCTC
>NW_006408970.1:748048-749324 GCF_000296735.1 Chrysochloris asiatica
GGCATCTCTTCAATTCACAGTTTGTTGCTCCACAGGGTTTTCAATGGCTGATTTTTCGGAAGTAGATCGACAGACCTTTCTTCAGAAAAGGAGGATGAGAATGGTTGCACAATTCAAAGAATCCACGGACTGGGTTCCGTCTCATAGTGACCCTGCATAGGGTTTCCAAGGCTGTAAGTCTTTACAGGAGCAGAAAGTCTTAACTTTCTCCAGCAGAACAGCTGGTAGAATTGAACTGCTGACCTTGAGGTTAGCAGTCCAATTCATAACCACTATGTAGAAACTGTTAATCGGTGTCTGTTGTGCTTCCTGCATTCCTAACAGAGAATCAAATTTAAACTTTAAAAAATCTATTAACTTTGATGTAAAAGAACACCAGGAGAACAAATAAGATGGTGGAGAGGGTGGAAATGCAGTGAAGAGCTCCATCAGCAACAACACAGAATACTAGTCCAAACAGGCTCAGGGGATGGTCCCAGAATTCGTAACCACATATAGAGGAATATTTAGAAGGTTGGAAGGCTTACAGCTAGGGGAATTTGTAGCAGAATCAAGAAATCCATTGCTTTCTAATTCAAGATGCTCAGCTGCTCCTGGAGCTGCCATCTTGGTAGAGACCAAGCAGGGGAAAGATTAGAGCAGCCAGGAACAGAACCACAGAGATAAAGGTGTGGACATTTTTAGGGGTGGTGGTGGTGGTGGTGGTAATCTGTTAATTGGTCTCTCACTGTCTGTGCACCTTCATTCTAGTGACTAGAGGGGGTGCCTGAGTGAGTGCACACCCCACCCCCACCCCAGTGGGTTCTACTACACATGCACACAGATCTCCTCAAAACCTAAAGAGACAGTTTCCACTTAAAAGCCAAATGGCCACAGCCAGCCCTGAACTGTTTATAACTAGAAAAAGGGCTTGAACGGGGGGATTGTGGAGCGGGACAGGCAGACTAAAAAGGAAATAGACCAAAAATTAAATCCTAAGTTACATCACGATGACCAACAGTGGCATCTTGAAATTTCTCAGGAAGAAGAGTAAAAAGGGAAGCCCATTTCCTGATCACATCTACCTGGAGGCAATCAGAAAGCAAAAAAATACCAAAATACACACCCATCTAAATATTAAGGCCACAGATAACTCCTGAATATGCCCCAAAAAACAGAAGCAGATGACCATATCAGTACATGTCCAGAAACAAGATAAAGTGACTGAGGCAAATGAGCTAGAAGCAGACCTGCACTCCATACTGGAAGGAGGGTAGGCTTTGGAAATGCCTGAGAA
>NW_006408970.1:751719-752794 GCF_000296735.1 Chrysochloris asiatica
ACAGAAAAAAAAAAAAAGTATCAAAGATTTTTAATTTCTTCCAGTGTTTGTAATTTCTGAAGTTTCTACAAGAAACAATCATTATTTATTTCTAAGCTAGAAAGGCAGAATCTTTTTAAATGATGTTGTGGATAAACAGTTAATGACATGAGAATATACTTCAAATATTTGAATACGGGTAAAGGAGGTTATAAATCAGTAGTATGATTTCACCTATGATATTAAAAGTGTGTGTGTGCATATATATATAATTTCTATTTGAAAATAAATATAAATATCACAATACATATATTGTTGTTGTTAAGTGCTGTTGAATCTGTTCCAACTCATAGTGACCCTGTGTAGGGTTTCCAAGGAGCAGCTGGTGAATTTAACCATTGACCTTGGGGTTTGGGGTTCAAACCAACATTGTAGTCAAGTGCTTATCCTACAGCACCACACCAGGACTCCACATTGTCATTGCTGTTAAATGCTGTCAAGTTGATTCTAACCCAGAGCGACTCTGTATCGGGTGTCTGAGGAGGGGTTGGTGACCCTGAACCACCGACCTTGCAGTTCAACCAACTTTGCAGTCCAGCTCATTAACTCACAGCGCCACACCAGGACTCCATGTGAGCTGTGGGTTAATGCGCTGGATTGCAAAGTCAGTTTGAACTGCAAGGTCGGTGGTTCAAGCTTACCAGCTGCTCCTTGGAAACCCAGTACAGGCTCACTATGGGTTGGAACCAACTTGACATCACTTAACAACAATGATATATATGGGGGTACAGTGACTACAGGATAAGCACTGGACTGTGAACCACAAGGTCAGCTGCTCTGAGGGAGATGAGGCGTTCTGTTCTCACATTTATAGTCTTGGAAACCCCATACAGAGTCACTATGAGCTGGAACTGACTCAACATCACTTAACAACAATAGATGTGTGTGTATGTAAGGCACTTAACAACAACAACAAATATATGTTGCTGTTGTTAAGTGCAGTTGAGTCGGTTCTGACTCATAGCAACCCTGTATAGGGTTTCCAAGGAACGGCTGGTGAGTTTGAACCTCCAGTCTTGCAGTTCAAGCCGATCTT
>NW_006408970.1:754578-755801 GCF_000296735.1 Chrysochloris asiatica
GGGCTGCGAACCTTAAGGTCAGCGGTTCGAAACTACCAGCTGTTCCGCTGGAGAAAGATGAGGCTTTCTACTCCAGTAAAGATTTACACCCTCGGAAACCCTATACAGGGTCGCTATGGGTCGGAACTGACTCGATGGCACATAACATAACATTACAGTATTTAGACCACAGGAGAATTGATACTTTTGAGTTATGGTGTTGAAGGAGAATATTGAAAGCACCACGGGCTGCCAAAAGAACCAACAGATCTGTGTTGGAAGAAGTGCCACCAGAGCGCTCCTTGGAGGCCAAGATGGCCAGACTTCGGTCTCTCATACTTTGGACATATTGTCAAAAGGGACCAGTTGCTGTAGAAGGCTGTCATGTTTGGTAAGGTGGAGGGTCAGAGAAAAAGAGGAAGACCCCCAGTGAGGTGGATTGCCAAAGTGGCAACATCAGTGGGCTCAAACATAGCAACAATTGTGAGGTTGGCCCAGGACTGGGCAGTATTTCATTCTGTTGTACATGGAGTTGCTATGAGTTGGCATCGTCTAGATGGCACCAAACAACACCAACATTATGCTATGATTTTTTCATATCCTTCCCATAGCCCAGAAGCCTAAGGAAAGAATAGAATTAAAGTTTTTATGCAAATAAAAGACCTCCCAAGACAGGAGACTGGTGCATTTCTATCAATATAACCCTTTAATAAGTGAATATGTTGAAATTCAGTTAAAATGCTGAAACAATGCTCTGGTTCTGCCTTTCCTGAAACCCTTGGCAGAGGGGCCCTAACAGAAGCTGACCAGACGCAGGGTTTTAGGGAAGCTCTTGCGCATGCCCATGCATTTCTCCTGGTCGATGAACAGGGAATTGGCTTTCACAGCTAGGTCGTGCTCCAGCGTGGCTTTAGTGTGCACCAGCGACTGCAGGGTGTCCTCGGCGTCCCTGAGGCGCTGCTGCAGAGTCTGGATGGTATCGTCCACCTCACACACTTCGTTGACAAGGCTGCGAGAAGAAGAAACGGGACAGGTTAGCAGAGGTCACGTTCTCCCAGCTTGTCAGTAGCTGCATTGAAAACCAGTAGTAGTCGAGTGATTCTGACTTGTCACAACCCGACATGTGTCACAGTAGAATCGCACCCCATAGGGTTGTTGTTGTTTTTTGAAGGTTTTTTATTGTGGATTGAGTGAATGTTTATAGGGCAGATCATCAGTTTTACATTCAACAAATCATACACCTT
>NW_006408970.1:756354-769012 GCF_000296735.1 Chrysochloris asiatica
GGATAAGGTCTCCCTTGATGGTTCTAGGGTCCTCTGTTCCTGGACTGTAAGGGTAACTACTCCCCCATTTTTGTTACAAAACTTCTACCTTTACCCCATAGGGTTTTCAATGGCTGATTTGGGAGATGTAGTATCCCCGTTTTTTTAAAACAAAGACAGGACAGGAAGGGGCAGTTTACAGAGGAAATGCAAACTGATCAACAGAAACTTAGAAAATGAAACCAAGAAATGCAAATTCAAACAATATTAATTTGGGATAGAAATGCTAAGTTTACTCATGAAAGGACACCATTTCTCTTTGCTGTCTTAATGAAAAAAATTGTGTAAAGTTTTTTTCATTATCACAACAAAATTAGAATATGAATCAATGTTTTTGACTGATTTCATGTTTACTCTGGGGTATCAAAGCATTGTCTTGGGGTGTTGGGATAATGGCTGTGTTCTAAGGAGCTCTCTGGTTGTACTTCTTCCAAGACAAATTTGTTTTGTTCTTCTGGCAGTCCACGTTGTTGTTATTAAGTACTGTAGAGTTGGTTCCGACTCATAGCGACCCTGCACAGGGTTTCCGAGGCTGTAAATCTAGATGGGAACAGAAAGCCTCATCTTTCTCCAGCGGAACAGCTGGGAATTTCCGAGGAGTGGTTAATGAGTTTGAACCACCGACCTTACAGTTCAAACTGACCTTGTGGTCGAGTACTTATCCTACAGCGCCACACCAGGATTCCTAAACATATAAGTTGCTGTTAAGTGTCGTCGAGTTGGTTCTGACCCATAGCCACCCTGTATAGGGTTTCCAAGGATCACCTGGTGAGCTCAAACCACCGACCTTGCAGTTCAAATGGCTTTGCAGTCTGGTGCATTAAACCACAGCACCACACCAGGACTCACTTAAATCCCCTCCTTTCTGTCTGTTTATTGTGCTGTGGTGGCTTGTATATTGCTCTGATGCTGGGAGCTATGTCACCAGCACATCAAACACCTGCAGGGTCACCCACAGTGTGTAGGTTTCACTGGAGCTTTTGAACTAAGAAAGACTAGGAAGAAATGCCTGGTGATCCATGTCTGAAAATTAGCCAATAAACACCCTGTGGATTACAACGTCCCACATAGGGCTAGAAGATGTGCCCCTATATTGGACAGTAGCAGCACACATGCACATGCCATGGGACCTGGTGGTGTTTCATCCTGTTGTAATCGAGTCACCAGAAGGCACAGCCAATTCGGCAGTAGCTAAAACAATAATATGTCTAACAAGAAAGAAGGAAACTTCTTAAACATTTAATATTTTTTAACCTGGAGAAAAAAATAAAACTTAGCTGAGCATTGTTACACTTATTTCATCACTGAAAATTATTTTTACTTAGAAGTTCATCGTTAGAAACAGGAGGAAATACCAAACTTTTTCACTGATTATAGAGTCTCTAATAGAAAATATTTTCACAGCATTCTCTGATTTCAGTCAGGAAGACGTGCAATCGAATATTCCTTAGAAGTGATGATGATGAGAGTTCATCTCACAGACTTGGCACATGGTCTGGAGGGACCAGACCCTGGAAAAGGATGTCTTACTTGGTAAATTAGGGCATCAAGGAAAAAAAGGAAGACCCTCAATAAAACAATTGTGAGGATGATGCAGGTGTGGGAAAAATTACAATATGTTGTACACAATGTCTCTGTGAGTTGGAGCCTATTCCAGGGCACCTAATAACAACAAAGAGCCTCTAAAGGTCATATAATTGAGCCCAATATTTTCAGGTGGAGAGGGAGAAGGGAAGAGTTCATAGGGCACTTCTAGAATAAGGAAGACCATAGAAGAATTGATACATTTAAGTTTTGGTGTTGGAGAAGAATATTAAAGGTACCATGGACTGCCTCTCTGGTAGCGTAGTGGTTACAAATCAGGCTGCTAACCTCACGGTCGGCAGTTCGAAACTACCAGCTGTTCCATGGGGGAAAGATGAGGCTTTCTGTTCCTGTAAAGATTTGCAGCCTTGGAAATCCTATACACAGGGTCTCTATGAGTCAGAATTGACTCCACGGCAGACCACCATGATAGCTTCCAGTGTTTATTTTATAAAGCAACTTAATAATAACCAATATGGTGGGATTGAAAAGCCACTGATTTAGACTGGTGCATACATTTATTCTACTCATAATTTCAAATTATAGCAATGAGAGCGACTTTGGGTCTGCCGGAACTAAAATGCAAGAATGTACCAGTTGGAATGGTCGCTGTTGTCAGGTACCCTCAAGTCAGTTCCATCTCACAGCAACCCTACACACAACAGAAGGAAACACTGCCCAGTTCTGCACTATCCTCATAACTGTTATATCTGAGTTCACGGTTGTGGTCACTATGTCAATCCAACATCTTGGCTGGGGGTCTTCCTCTTTGTCTTTGATCCTTCACTTTTCAAAGCATGATGTTGTTCTCTAGGGACTGGTTCCTCTTGACAACATGTCCAAAGAATGAGACATGAAGTCTCGCCATCATCCCTTCTAAGGAGCATTCTGGTTGTACTTTTTCCAAAATGAATTTTTGTTCTTCTGGCAGTCAATGCACTTGCAATATTCTTCATTAGCACCGTAACATTAATGCACCAATATTCTATGGTCTTCCTTTTTCACTGTCCAACTTTCACATACATATGAGGTGACTGACTTTCTATGGTTTGGGTCAGGCGCACCTTAGTCCTCAAATTGATATCTTTGCTTTTGAATACTTTATATTTTGCAGCAGATTTGTCTAATGAAAAACATCTTAGGATTTCTTGACTGCTGCTTCCATGAGTGTTGATTGTGGATCCAAGCAATATGAAGTCTTCAATAACTTCATTCTTTTCTCCATTTATCATGATGTTATTCATTGGTCCAGTTGTGAGGATTTTTATATGTTGAGGTGCAATGTATACTAAAATCTGTAGATAGATAGATAGATAGATAGATAGATAGATAGATAGATAGATCTTTGATCTTCATCTGTACGTATTTCAAGTCCTCTTCACTTCTAGAAGGCAAGGTGTATCATTTGCATATTACAGGTTGTTAATGAGTCTTCCTCTGATCCTGATGCCATGTTCTTAATCATATAATCCAGCTTCTCAGATTATTTATTCAGGGTACAGATTGAATAAATATGGTGAAAGGATACAACCTTGGTGCACACCTTTCCTGATTTTAAACCCTTCACTATCCCCTTGTTCGGTTCTAATGACTGCCTCTTGGTCTATGTACAGGTTCTTGACAGAATACCAATTCTTTGTAATGTTATCCATAGTTTATCATGATCCATGCAGCCGGTTTATAGCTGACAATGTTCTGCTGCTATCCATAGTATCTACTCATAGTATTGTCATGAGGCTAACTGAATCCTTATGACCATACTATGAATTTGATACCATGCTTAGTATCTTAAGAACTTGGAGAGGAAACTGATATACACAGTTTCTCCTTACAATTTTGCATGGAGCTACCCCTAAGATGTTTTAAATTGACATCTACTCCAATTGTTATCAGGATTAATTGTGATTGTCACAACTGTAATTGTAGAAGATATGGAACACATCAGAAGATATGCACTTCAACATATAAAAATCCTCACAACTGACTTTGAGGTCCAGTGCTTATACTACAGTGCACCCCCAGGATTCCATAAAGAGAATGGTGGTGGTGGACTGATGTGCCGTGGAGTCGGTTCTTACTCATAGCAACCCTGTACAGGGTTTCCGAGGCTGTAAATCTTTACGGGAACAGAACGCCTCATCTTTCTCCCACGGAACAGCTGGTAGTTTTGAACTGCTGACCTTGCAGTTTGCAGCCCGATTCGTAACTACTATGCTACCAGAATCCTTATAAAGAGAATAGTGACAATGAATACACAGGGATGTGGCTGTCCCTAGAGATAGGAAAGTATTTGGTGACTAGAGAAAAATCTCCAGCCCATATTAAAATAATTATACCATAGCAATTTTATGACTCCACAGAATTTCACATCTGGGAAATGAATGTTAGAGGTTTTCAAGCCTGGCTTCCTTGTTTTCTAGTTGAGCAAACTGAACCCAAGATTGATGAGCCGCCCTCTCCACAGCCCACAGCCCACAGCCCACAGCCCACAGCCCACAGGCCACATGGAGTTAAGCACAGTGCCAATTATCCAGGAAGCAAAGAAGGAAGCTTGCAGCCTTGGCGGCTATTGTAAGGAAGTGTACCCCACTTCCTGTTCCCACCCCCACAATCTCTGTGATCAGAAGGGCAGAAACCCCAGGGAGTCATGCTCGGCATACTACCATCATTTCTCCTTGGAGTTGGACCCATGGCATTTCTATTTGTAATCTCCACAATGTGGAGTCACCAGGGAACCTTCAAGATGCCCTTTACATTTAAATTTCAGCTAACCAACAAACACGTGTAGTATAAGCAGGTTTATTTAGCAAAACTAATTTTGAGCGTAAGTATTCTAGTCATGGTTTACCTAAAATGCTCATTTACCTGGGCATCCTGTGTTTTCATTTGCATAACCTGGCAAACTTGGCACAGCTCACACTATTGTGCCAGCCACAAACCTGGAGCTTACGTGGCTTATCAAACAACGTCTTCTTTTTCTAGTCAAAACCTTGAATGCTTTCCTACTCTTAAAAGGCAAGTTGTAAATGGCAGACCAAATCATTCACCGTTGTTTAACTAGGAGGTGGGAGAAAAGGGATGAAAATGGCTTTCAGATTGAGACAGCTCTGACTCATAGTGACCCTGTGTAGGATTTCCTAGGAGCAGATGGTGGGTTTGAACCGCTGACCTTATGGTTAGCAGTCTAGTCCTTATCTGACAGTGCCACACCAGGAGTCCTTTTGTCACTTCTCATCATCCAGTTACCGACTCATGGTAACCCCTGTGTGTCCGATCAGAACTGTGCTCTGCTGAGTTCAATGGCCGAGTCTTCAGTAGGTGACCAGGTCTTCCATCTGAGCTTCCACTGTATGAACTCAAACCTTCACCTTTTCCGTTATCAGCGAATGTGATAACTATGTGCACCACCCAGAGATCTGTGATCTTTAGGGAGATTTTCTGTAATGACCTGGCTAACCAACGTCATCATGGGGGAGAAAGCTCACTCTGAGAGCACAGAATTCATTGTAGACATTTGGAACACCATGGACAATTGGACTGCACCCTGCCTTCTGGGTACCACTTCCCTGTGGACATCCCAGAGAGAGCCTTGGCTGACCTGGCTCTGAGGCTGAGGCCTTCTAGGTCTGAGGGACAATGTGGGAGTTAGATTTCCTATCATCCTTGTAAAGGCTGAAACCAGAACCTTCTCATCATCCCTGACATCTCCCTGGTTCTCATCATAAAGTCTCGCAAACAGTCTCAGCATAAGTCACTTCTCATTCCATGCTCTGCTCTGCAGAGCTGTCCTTGAATAACCTTACTCTGCCCTTGACCCCAGGGCCTCCACCCCTTTGATTCCCTCAGTCCTGGCATGGTGCTGTGGGTTAATGCACTGGACTGCAAAGTCGGTTTTAACTGCACGGTAGACAGTTTAAGCTCATCAACCACTCCTTGGAAACCTTATACAGAGTAGCTATGGGTCAGGACTGACTTGACAGCACTTAACAACATCACCAACAAGGATGATCCATACTCACTCCTCATCCAGCTCAGTCAGGCCACTTTCAATTATATGGTTACGTAACATTCCCTGGGACTAGTGGAGGCAATGGGGGGTTCATTGGTTGAATCCTTGCCTTCATGAGGGAGACCCCAGTTCAAATTCAGGTCATTCATCACATGGGCAGCCACCACCCACCTGTAAGTGAGGGAGGCTATTATGCTAAACTGATTTCAGTGGTGTTTACAAGCAGACTTTTTCTGATTCTTTTCTGGAAATTAGCTGATGAAAACTCTATGGATTATGACAGTCCTATTTGTAATTGGTCATGGTGCAGGTCCCCGCCCCCCCAACCCCCACAGCATTCTGTGTGGTCGTGCATGGGGTCACCATGAGTCAGGGGCTGAGTGGATAGCAGTTAATAACATCACACCTGGGACAAGGCTACTGCTGATGCTGTGTGTTCCGAGAGCTTCAAGCCTTTGTAATGCCCAGGGTACCATCTCTGCCTGATGAATGGCAGTCCTTCTGAAAGCAGCATCTACATGTGTCCACCTTGCTCATGGTTACATGTGCAGCCCCTCCTGCATTCAAACAACCAAACCAAGTGCCATCCAATCAACTTCAACTCATCAGTTATTTCTTCCAAAGCACTCTGGGTGAGGAGCCCTGGTGTGGTGCTGTGGGTTAATGTGTTGGACAGCAAGGTCTGTTTGAACTGCACGGTCGGTGGTTCAAGCTCACTAGCCACTCTTTGGAAACCCTATACAGGGTTGCTATGAGTTGGCACCAACTCCATGGCACTTAACAACAACAACCACCACCACCTCTGGGTGAACTTGAATCTCCAATCTTTTGGTTAGCAACCACCCAGGCATGCCCCTGCAATTCATGTTGCTGTTGTTGTTGTTATGTGCTACTGAGTCAGTTGCAACTCATAGCGACCCTGTCTAGCATTTCTGAGGATGACTGGTGGTTTTTGAACCACTAACCTTGTGGTTCAAACCAACCTTGAGGTTGAGCGCTTATCCTACAGCACAGAAAATACTTGTCAGGTGAAGACTGACCTCCACGTCCTGGGTGGAGTAGGTAAATTTGGGAAGCAGAGAGTCTCCCAAAGGTCCAAGTCTTGCTCTACCAAGAACAAGAATCAGACCCAAGGCCATGAAGCACACACAGGACAGATTCTGGTGTAACCCCCTGGATAAGAGATTCCTTTCTAAATCACCAACAGCAACTAGGGGGCAAGCGCTGGTACAAAGCCCCATGAGCAGGTTCTGAAAAGCAACAAGAATGAACACATACCACACCACACATCTTCTTTTGTCTTGGCAACTCTGCTGTTTTCTTACTTTCACTGGTAAACCAGGTGCCATCAAATTGGCTCCAATTCATAGAGACCCCAGATGTGTCAGAGTAGAACTGTGTGCCACAGGGTTTTCAATGGCTGATGGTTTTCAGAAGCAGATCGCCAGGTCTTTCTTCCAAGGTACCTCTGGGTTGCACACAAAACCTTCAACCTTTCAGTTAGCATGAAGGGTGTTAATCCTTTTTAACACTTAAGGACACTTTTAGTGGTGGAGGGCTGGGATTCAAATGAAGTACTAAAGTGTCTTTTGGTCTGAGGATTGTCGTTGTTGTTAAGTGCCATTGAGTCAGTTCTAACTCATAACAACCCTGTATAGGGCTTCCAAAGAGCAGCTGGTGAGTTTGAACCACTAACCTTGCAGTCCCAACTGACCTTGCAGTCCACTGCTTATTCTACAGTGCCACACCTGAGGATGGCAAACACAAATTTGAGTATTGATCTTAAGGAACATTCCAGAATATGACCTGTGGTTGTTCAAACGATTATATATCTCTGCGTGTTTATATATATACATGCGCTAGAGGGTAGACACGTGTTGACATGGTGGTGGCAGGAGACACACGGAGGAATGCAATTATTGGAGTATATAGAAGTAAATGTTGTTAACTGTTGGTGCATGGAAGGGATTGCAACCATATAATGATGTAAAGTATATGATTTGTTGAATATGAAACTGATGGTCTGCTCTGTAAACCTTCATTCAGTTCATAACAAAAAGTAAAAAAAAAAAAAAAAGAAATACAAGCAGAATCGTTCTTAGAAGTGAAGATGGAGACTCCATGACTTTGGACAAGTTATTTAGTTCAAATTGGATTACCAAGAAGTCTTTAAAAAGTTGTTGTTGTTGTTTTTAAATATCAGGGTCAAGACGCAAATCTTCGAGGAGGCTAGTACAGATGGCTGATAATAGGTTTATGGCAGCAGGTTGTGTATAATCACGGTAGGCCTGCCTCTTGTTTCCCGCTCTACCCTGAGTTGCTTCCCCTGGCTTCAAAAGGAGCTCTGAACTGAAACAGAGGGAACAGAAATGGATGACAAGGGAGTCCTAGCTTAGTGGTTATGAATCAGGGCTACAAACCGCAAGGTCAGCAGTTTGAAACTACCAGCTGTTCCGTGGGAGAAAGATGAGGCTTTCTGCTCCCGTAAAGATTTACAGCCTCGGAAACCCTGTACAGGGTCACTATGAGTCGGAACCAACTCCACGGCCAACAACAACAACAACTCCTCTCAGTCAGACTCTGTTTTAGTGGAAAATGTGTCTGTGAAGAAACTTTTAATATGCAGACATTAAAATATCCATGTTTTTAAAAAGTAAAACACAAAGGAACTCAAGATATATAATCCGTCTAGGTGGAGTCCTGGTTTTGCACTGCAGGTTAATGTGCTGGACTGCAAGGTCGGTTTGAACCGCAAAGTCAGTGGTTCAAGCTCACCAGCAGCTCCTTAGAACTGACTTGATCACCAGACACTTAATAAGAGTCCTGGTGTGGCACTGTGGGTTAATGCGCCAGACTGCAAAGCTGTTTGAACTGCAAGGTAGGTGGTTCAAACTCACCAGCTGCTCCATGGAAACCCTATATAGGGTCACTATGGGTCGGAATCAACTTGGCTCGATGGCACTTAACAACAACAACAAATTAACAAGAAAATAAACAGTGGCATCTTTATTTTGCCATTGTTGTGCGGACATAGCCAGAAAACTTTGAACTGGCTTCAACTTCAGCTATTAGAAATGCATTTCTATCATCACCTTTAATTAATTAAAAAAAGTTTTCTTTTGAGATTCCTGTTCCTGATAGGTTGTAGACACTGTTCTGCTAACATCATTTCTTTTTTTTTTCAGTAATACAGAACATTTTAGTTTTGTTTTTCACTATTATAGTATGCAGAAAACTTTCTGTACTCAAATACCAGTAAAGCTACTGTAGTGAAGAAAGAAAGACAAGTATAAAGATCATTTAAGTAAAGTTGAGCTTGGATTGGCCTGCCACCAATGATGCCCAAAGTTTAGAGTCACTTTTGGAAGACCCTGTTTAGAAAGCTGTATATGTGAATAAAAGTCTTTTAGTAAAAAGAGCCGTTTTTCTCAGTCTTCACTCCCCTGGGCTCATGAAACTTTATTTTTTCTTCATCTTGCAAAACAATGAGTTTAATATGGAAAATGACTCCCCCTCCCCCCAACACACACACTCCAATAATAATCCTAAATTCCACTGTTGTTACTCCAGGACCATGTTTTTAGCCAGAACATTTTAATGAGAAATCTCCACAGAAACAAAACTAGGTTTTGTCCTAAAGTCAATAAACTAAGGAAATAGACATACTTTGAAGTCCACAGGAAGTTAAGGGAAAACAAATTCTGTTTTACTGTGAAAGGGGTGAAAAAAAGAGTAAAAATCAGTCAGCTTCTCAGACCAAGCTGTGAATGCCTCATTGTTTGATAACTCCCAAAGTCGTATTAGAAAACTTCTCAAAATCCTTTTTAAAAAGTGAGCTTGTGTTTACTTAATGACAATCTGAACGATTTTCTTTATTTCCATCTCTACTTCTGACGATGCTGCAGAAACTTCTGGAGAATGAAACCTTAACTCAGCTTCTCCTAACAAATGTCTGCACTAAAAAGTTACAATTGGTTTTCAACCCTGACAGGCCAAGTGGGTGCGCTCCCACTGCCAGAGTTTTGGGGAACAAAGGAGTACTTCAGGCAGCTGTGATGGGTCCGTCTGGCTTCTACAGTGGAGAGCAGATAGAAAGAATGAGCTGCATAGAAATAAGATTGCTGTGAAGTCATTTTAAAGTACATCTCAGCCAGGGATGAACATCCGTGCAACCACGGCACGAGACAATTCTACTAGGAGATAGATGCAGTCTTTCCAAGAAACAAAGACCACGTGTTCCAACATATGCCTCCTAGCATCCAACTAAGATAACATACATGGTAAATGTGTGAACTTTTTTACAGACATGATCTCCTCAGTTTCGTGTTCCATGAGAAAGACATGATGATATAATACCTGCTTTGCTGACTCATTTCATATATGGGCAGTAGGAAGGTCAAATGAGATCAGGTATACGGTGGAACAATATTTAAAGCATTCTACAGTGTAAACGATGTCAGAGGCTGAAGCAAAGAGCTACTCCAGTCAAGCAGAGCTCTGCAGTGAGACAGGTAAGAATTCAAATGGAGGCTTCCCTTCTTAGTACCAGGGGTGATCGGGGTTCAAGTCTCTCAACTCCTCTTTGTCTCAGAATATTTGTAAAATGAACATAACAAATGAGATACAGTAGAGGACTTAGCATAGTGCCCACTACAGAATAAGATCACTAGATGGAAGCATCTATAGTGTGGCACTGTGGGTTAATGCACTGGACCACAAGGTCGGTTTGAACCACAAGGTTGGTGGTTCAAACCCACCAGTCACTCCTCAGAAACCCTAAACAGGCTCACTATGAGTTGGAACCAACTCAGCAGTGCTTAACAACAACAAATTATCACTGAAGATGTCAACAAGTTTGTCCTACTTGGATCAGCAATCAACGTCCATGGAGGCAGCATCCCAAACATCAAACAAGGTGTTGCATTGGGTAAATCTGCTGCAAGAGACCTCTTTAAAGTTTTAAAAAGCAAAGAGGACACTTTGATGCCTTGGGTACAACTGACTTAAGTTATGTACTTTTTTGTTGCCTCATATACATACAAAATTTGGGTAATCAAAAAAGAAGACAGAAGAAATTGATGTATACAAACTCTGGTGTTGGTGAAGAATATCAAATATAGCGTGGACTGACAAAACAATGAACATATCAGTCTTTTAAGAAATACAAGCAGAGATGGAGGCAGAGGTGAGGACATGGAGAGATTGAGCAGCTGAGGACTCTGGACTCATGGAAAGAGAAAGACTGTGTGCTGGCGGCCAGGAGACTGGCTTCCAGAATATGACCTGTGGTTGTTCAAACGATTATATATCTCTGCATGTTTATATATATACATGCGCTAGAGGGTAGACACGTGTTGACATGGTGGTGGCGGGAGACACACAGAGGAATGCAATTATTGGAGTATATAGAAATAAATGTTGTTAACTCTTGGTGCATGGAAGGGATTGCAACCATATAACGATGTAAAGTATATGATTTGTTGAATATGAAACTGATGGTCTGCTCTGTAAACCTTCATTCAGTTCATAATAAAAAGTTAAAAAAAAAAAGAAAGAAATACAAGCAGAATCGTTCTTAGAAGTGAAGATGGAGACTCCATGACTTGTTTACTTTGGACATGTCATCAGGAAAGGCTGATTGCTACAAAAGGACATTATGTTTGGTAAAGTGCAAGCCAGTGAAACGGGATATTGACACAACAATTAAAATCATGAACTCAAATATACCAATGACCATAAAGATGGTGCAGGTTTGAGCCATGTTTCCTTCTGTTATATACAGGGCCACCATGTTGTTGTTGTTGTTAAGTGCCTTTCAGTTAGTGCCAACTTATAGTGACCCTGTATAGGGTTTCCAAGGAGCAGCTGGTGGGTTTGAACTGCTGACCTTGTGGTTCGCAGTCCAGTGCTGATCCTACAGTGGCGACCAGGAGTGAATCAGGGTTAACTCAGCAGATACTAGCAGCACTAACATTATAATTGTTATTATCTTTGCCATCATATTTTATTATTTTCATTTGTATTGGTCTCGCAAAGATTTCATCAATCTGAACAAGTCACAATCCAATGGAACAATCCACTGCCTCAACCCATTAATTGTTTCTTTGGAAAAGGCAATTGTATCATTTACACCAGGTAGAAGACAAGACCAGTGGCATCTCCCTACCGGACCAAAAAGGAGTTTAAAGTTTAAGGGCTGCCCCTTTGTTCCTCCAATTGCTGTAAATTATATTCACTTCTGCATGGAATGTGGCATGGCCTCAGAATAGCAATGAGAAAATCCAGAAAGAAAAGACAAGCTGGCAGGATTGGGAAATTAGAAATGAAGCCAAAACGTGGGCGGAAATAAAAAGCTTGGCCAATTCCTCACAAGCCCATCCTAAAATGAATCCTCAAAGTTAAGAAATTAAAAAAATACATCCAATGGTTAGCAGATAAGCTGTTGAGTCAGATTCCTCCCTCCATGTATTTGTGGCAGTTGTGCTTGATAAACACCAGCTGCGTTTTTATATTCCTACTGAGAACAGAGTAAAGTGAAATTAATCTGCATGTGAGAGAGCATCAGTGACTTCAAAGTTGTGAAGACGGTTTTAATGATAAGACCAGAAGACGTGAGAAAGTGTCTGCTGAAGGAAGCCACTGTGAGCAAAAGGGCTGATGGAATTGGAATTACAAGTCCCTTTTCTGATGAATCCCCTAGTCTGTACCACTACTCTCTCAGCCAAGATTTACTAGTAATCGCTCTCTTGACAGTTGCTGTCAATAATATTCAATACGTAGTATAGGTCCACTCCCTTCACTTTCTGCCTACCTAATCTCCCTGTTCCAACAGAAAATACAAACACTGAATGGTTTAAAATTAAGGTGTGTGACAAGGTTGTATTCTTTCACCATACTTATTCAATCTGTATGCTGAACAAACAATCCGAGAAGCTGGGTTATATGAAGGAAAACATGGCATCAGGATTGGAGGAAGACTCATTAACAACCTGTGATATGCACATGATACAACCTTGCTTGCTGAAA
>NW_006408970.1:769522-771767 GCF_000296735.1 Chrysochloris asiatica
AGGGACCAGTCGCTGGAGAAGGATATCATGTTTGGTAAGGTGGAGGGTCAGAGAAAAAGAGGAAGACCCCTCTTTTGGCCAAGATGGATTGGCCAAGTGGCACCGTCGATGGACTCAAGCGTGGCAACAGTAGTGAGGTTGGCCAAGGATCGGGTAGTGTTTCGTTCTGCTGTGCATAAGGTCGCTATGAGTCGGCACCAACTCGATGGCACCTAACAACAACAACAATTTCCCAGTGGATAGTGCAAACAGTTAAGAGGCTTGGCTGTCAACCAAAAGGTGGGTGGTTCGCGCCTACCTAGAGTTACCTTGGAGGTAAAATCCTGGCAATCTATTTCTGAAATAGATTGAAAACCTCAGCCCTTGAGCACAGTTCTCTGATACACACGGGGGCTGCCATTAGTCAGACTCAACTCAATGACAACTGGTAACTGGTTAACCTCCTGGTAGGTCTTGCTCTTTGTCCCTGGTTCTAGTTGTACTCTTATTAGCACTGAGAAATATACATAAAGCCAATGGAGTCTTCGGCATATAAGAGAAATGTTACAGAAACTCTATAAAGATTCCAGGGAAGTGTAAAGGAATCCAAAACCTTGGTTTTGCTGTATGGAGCTAAATGTCATTGTTATTGTTGTTAAGTGCTGTCAAGTCGGTTCCAACCCAAAGTGACCCTGTATAGGGTTTCCTAGGAGCCGCTGGTGAGCTTGAACCACCAACCTTGTGATTCAAACCAACTTTGCAGTCCAGCGCATTAACTTACAGCGCCACAGGATCCTTCTAAAGCAGGCTCATAGTGCTGAAAATTACCACAAACAAACAAACAAACACAAAAATACACACCCATGGCCATCAACTCAGAGCAATCCTATGCCCCTTGCAAATTACCAATGTGTCAGCAGAAAAGGCCTCTGTGAACTGCAGAGTCAGGTTAGTAAGAGTGAGCCTTCCCCTCTGTTAATGCCAAGCTCCCACCGTACCGTAACTGAGCCATGTCTCGGCAGAGCTCAATGTTGGGTCTCCGAGTACGCTCATCCAGCCTGGTGTGAGCCACCTTCAGGAAGGCTGACTTGTCCCTGATGGCTTTCCTGATCAACTCTATGGTCATCTCAGTCTGGAAGATCTCCTGCAGGGTCTGAAATGAAGACACACACATGCTGGGGGTTTTGGTGCTATCCCCCCATTTTGGTGGCCCATGCCTGCCTGCCTTGTTGTCTCTGATCAGAATGTTGAGTTGACTCATTGAGACCCTAGTCCCAGGGAGCTGCCTCACATCCACTCTGAATAACTGGTTACCACTTCCCACCTCCTGGTTCAGTGATGCCATGCCCGTGCTCGCGATCAACCAGGATGGCATTATTTAGACTATGCTGTTGTTGTGGTTAAGTACCGTCGAATCGGTTCTGACCCATAGTGACCTTGTATAGAGTTTCCGAGGCTGTAAATCTTTATGGAAGTTGAAAGCTTCATCTTTCTCCTGCGGAACCGCTGGTAGTTTTGAACTGCTGACCTTGAGGTTAGCAGCCCAACTCATAGCCACTACACTACCAGAGCTCCTTGGAAATGTTAAAATGCTACAAATAAGAGCCTTGTCTTCTCCCATCTCCCCAGCACACATCTAGAACTGACTGTAAGAAAAGAGAGCCCATGAGGTTAGAGTGGCCTTAACTTAGCTCCTGATATCAACAGGCCTTTGTCTTTCTAACTCCTTGCTTCGGCTTCCTACCAACCTAACAGAGACATGTTCCTCCTAGTGGAGGATTTGCCTTGATGTTCATCAGGTTTAAGCTTCAAGATCCCTCATGGGAAAGAGAAGTGAACTGGCCATTGTACATTCTGATGTTGTATTCATAAAAGGGTTTTCCCAATTTGCATGGAACTGGATCCCTCTCTGGTTTCTCCCCTTGTATAAAATGAGCCCCTCCTAAGCTCTGAAAACTCTCCTTTCTCCCATCTACTCTAGGGACATGGGCAGGGCAATCCTATTTCTCCATACCCTCAGCATTACGCGCCTTTGGCCCTACTTCCTTTCCTGCGGCTTGGAGATGCGCCCAAGTACCATCTTTAAAAAAAAAAAAAGGTGGCAGGGGGGGAGAAAAAACAAGATGGCAGATCGGGTGGATGTGTAGCAGAGAGCTCCGCCAACAACAACACAGAATACCTGACCAAGCAGGCTCAGGGGATGGGCCCAGAACTCTGAACCACATATAAAGGAATACTTAGAAGGTTGGAAGGCTCACAGCTGGGG
>NW_006408970.1:774601-781566 GCF_000296735.1 Chrysochloris asiatica
GCAACTGTCACAATTGTAAAGGTAGAAGTTTTGTAACAAAAAAAGGGGAGTGGTTAATATTGCAGTCCAGAAACAGAGGACCCTAGGACCATCAAGACCCTAGGAACGCACAAATAGAATGCGGGACCTTATCCAGAGAAGCAGCAGTGCCAGAGATGGAATCAGAGATGGGGGCATGGAGAGGGGGAGCGTCTAAGGACTCTAGATTCATCTGTTATGCCCAGAGTTCAGGGTCCCCAATGACCACCCAGGAGCTGTCACAGATGTAAATACATAAGGGTTGTTTATTCAAGCTCGAGCCAGGTCTCTAACCACATCGGACGCAGAGGATTAGGGAAAGAGCCTAGAACGCTTTGTCTGCAGGGTTTTTATAGAGTTTTCAAACAGCTCAGGTTTCTCAGCTTTACAATCTTTGGGTTGGTTAACAATCGGCAAACTATAAGATGTTACAGTTTAATTGGTCAGGACTGGTGGTCTTTGTTCTTAGGCTAAGGTAAAGGAAAACATCTGGCCTCTGGCCTTGAGCTGCCTGCCTATATATCATTTTCTCAGAGCTAGAGGACGTGCTAAAGCTTATATACAAAATGGATTCTTCTCTTTGGCCCTACACATCAACTAAGAAGAGAAGGACTAAGAACTGGTGGCCAGGAGCAGACTTGCAGAATGTGCCCTTTGGGAATGTAATTTATTATATATGCCTGAGTGGGTTTTTTTGTTTGTGTGTATTTTAAAAAAAGCTAAAGTGGATAGAGAGAAATACTTTTAACTGATGGTATATGGAGGGGATTATAATCAATGTAATGAAACAAGTTTTATGAATTGTTGAATGTGAAACTGATGCTGTGCACTGTAAACTTTCAATCAATCCACAATAAAAACCTTAAATTAAAAAAAAAAAAAAGTGCCCGAAAAAAAAACACAATGGCTTTTGTCAGGAAAACCATAATTCTCAAACCGATATCTTTACTTTTTAACACGTTAAAGAGGTCTTTTGCAGCGTATTAACCCAATTTCTTGATAGCTGCTTCAGTAAGTGTTGATTGTGGCTCCAAAAAAAATTAAGTCTTTGACAACTTAAATATTTTCTCAGTTTATACTGATGCTATTTATTGTTTCAGCTGTGAGAATTTTTGTTTTCTTTACATTGAGATACAATTCATACTGAAGGTTGTAATCTTTGATCTTCCTTAGTATGTATTTTAATTCTCTTTGCTTCCAGAAAGTAAGATTGTATAATCTGCATGTTGTGGGTTGTTAATAAACCTTTCACCAATCTTGGAAAAAAAAACAAAAACAAAACACCTCATGTTGTTACCATCACTCTCTCCTCCATGCCTCTCCAATCCCTCTCCTGATTATTTGTTGCCATAAATATTCCACTAACAGCATGTCCCCACTCGCTTCATTTTCTGCCCACCTAGTTTGAACTGCAAGGTGGCGGTTCAAGCTCACCAGCTGCTCCCTGGAAACCGTATGCAGGGTCGCTGTGGGTTGGAACTGACTTGATGGTACTTACCAACAACAGTCTCCTGATAGCTCCTATATTCTGTCTCTGGCTCTAGTTGTACTGATGAAACTACACTCTCAAAATCACCAGGTCCTTCCTCTGTTTGAAACCCTCACTTTACTTGTCTACACTGGCCAACTGCTGCTTACTTCCTTGCCTTTCTTTCTAACTACTAGTCATTTGCTTTCATTGTATGGTTTTACCCTTGAGCCACATCTCTCTTCTTTCCTCTTCCCTGGACATCTCATAACATCCAAGCCAGCCAGGAAGTCTTAAATCTATCACTTAAGATTTGGTCTCCCTTCCAAGCTTTCAACAATCTGCTAAAAATCATTGTTCCCATCACCCCGGCTGACTGAGATGTCACTTATTGCCTAGAAAGCCACCCTTCTCTGACCACTGAAAACAGTTTCTGCTAAACAATTTGGTGCTTTATCTATCAACTCCAAGGGGTTCTTTTTGCACTTTTCTAATGGAATTTATTATTGTCTGTGTTATGGTTATATATATGCATGTCTTCTCTCATGCTAAGATACAAGAGAGGCAGAGACGACAATGTGCTGTTCATATATGCATACATCAAAGTTCCAAGCATGGTATCTTGAATGTAGACTTTTGATGAAATAAAGAACTCTGCATTGCAACATATAATGAAGTGTCTAAACTGATTAGGGGAAAGAATCCAGACCATCACAAAGCCCGTTCCTATGAGGCAGAGGTCAGGTATCTCTCCGCCCTCCTGTTTCTCCTTTATTCTGATACCAGTCACTCCCCCCACAGCATTCTACTTCTCTACAGGGATCAATAATTTGATGCAACGGCCACACAGAATCAATAACCATACTCAAAGTTAAGTGGTTTATTAGGGAAATAACAGACTACAACTTGGGTCAGGAGCAGCTTGGAAGTAACAGAAAACAGGATTGGAATCAGGAAGCACATGGGCAAAGTCTGAAAAGAGCTCGAAAGTGGAGAATGCTTCCCTCCTCTTCCTTAGCGCAAGATAGTTTCTGATTAGGACAGCTCTCTCAGCTGCTCTCTGCCATTAGGACTCTAACTGCCTCTAACTGGCCCAGCGTACTGCCCATGTGCTGCCCACTCAACTCTGTTAGTTTCTGTCTGCCATCAGGCCTTTGCACCGTAGGTCTTGACTGCTAAACGGCCCAGCTCACAGCCAGTTCAGCAGCTTTGGGACTACTCAGCTTCTATGTGACTCAACTGTTCTACTAGCCACTTGCTTTCATTGCATGGTTCTATCCTTGAGCCACATCTCTCTTCTTTTCTCTTCCCGAAAGATCTCATAATCATAAGACTCAGAGCCCATGCCAGCCAGCAACTCTTAAATTTATCACTTACACTTTGGTCTCCTTTCCAAATGCCCAGCTCTTACTTAGCCAGCACCTCTCTTTCACCCACAATGACTCTAAAATCTCTGTGCATCAGCTTTTTATACAGCCCAATCTTCCCCTTCCATTAATATCTTTGACAATTTGGCTCTAACCCCACTGTTCTTCTCTCCCAGGACACAGATCAACTGGGCTCTTTACAGACCTGAAAGGAACCTCTGATGTGTTACCTCCAAGGCTTTGGTCAAGATGGTACCCCACCTGGAATGTTTATTTCTTCCTCTAAGCCCCAATAACATTTTCTGTAGTGGTTACTTGGCAACCACCATTGTACTTTTCTGCTCTTGTAATTGTGTGATCGTTTCACCTGATGCAGCTCTTTTCCAGAAACATAAACTTTCTGGGACCACAAACTACATTTTATACTTTTCTCTACCTTTCACTGTATGTGGCACATGGGCTTGCTAAACAAATACGTGTTGTCCACAGAAGACATCATGGGAAAGAAAGATAAATTGCTGCACTCAGAAAAATGTGTTGTACGCAATTGTGAAAAACCATCTTATAGCAGCATGGCCAAGAGTGTAAGGTTTTCAGGAAAAGAAAGGATATGCAACTTAATCCACAGAAATAATCAGAATGTCAAGACTAACCCAAAGTATAGGAAGATCTCTTTGTTCATCTTGAAAAATACAAACTCTACTCGAATCCTTCATTTGAGTGGCACTGTAAAACCCTTAACTGAGAGCACTTAAAAATTTCAATCTTAGAAATATTTCAAGCTACCAAATCATTGCCTGTGTTTACTTTTGCATTCCATAATAAGGACCCAATATAATTTAATAGGAAACATTTCTACCATATGTTTTAATAACAAATGCACTCTCATTTACAATGATTCATTAAATTTTAATAATAATATTTTTGTTTCTCCTAAATACTAAGAATTTTGCATTACATAGTGTACTCTTTGTAATCCCCAAACTAATGGACTGTAATTCCATTTCAACACCTGGCTACCTGGTTAAACGAAGTGGTATACTTTGTACTGTTTTTTATTTTTCTTACTATGTATGCTATGCTTCATGTTGTCCTCTGGGTGTGTTAAAGGATTGTGGTCCCAGATCACCCTGCTCTGTTCAGGTCAGCTAAGGCATACCACCACCAAAGGAGTTGACTTACCTTTGGTAAGTGAATCTGAATCTTGTTTTTAGCATCTGCCGTCTCAGCAATACGATTCGTAAAGGACAGGTTGACTTTGTTGAACTGATTCCACATTTCATTGGCCGTCACAACCAAGAGGTTGTCAATGTCATGTCTTAGCTTGGTGGAGTCTGCACGTTCACTCTGGGAGCGAAGAATATTGTCATCGGTGAACTTGGCCCAGGACTCGGGCACAGAGACCCTGAGAAGAAGTAGAACCAAACAGTAGTGATAAGAATGAATTGGCCTAGACTAGGAATTGTTGTTGTGGTTATGTGCCGTGGAGTCAGTGCCGACTCATAGCGACTCCTGTATAAGGTTTCCGAGGCTGTAAATCTTCACGGGAGCAGAATGCCTCATCTTTCTCCCACGGAACAGCTGGTAGTTTCGAACTGCTGACCTTGCAGTTTGCAGCCCGATTCGTAACCACTACACTACCAGAGACAAGGAGCAGTGAACCTTTTTTTCTGCCAAGGGCCATTTGGATATTTATAACATCATTCACAGGCCATACAAAATTATCAACCTAAAAATTAGCCAAAACAATATCCGGATGGCTAGAACTGCAATTGCCATGGCAGGGCCAGACCAAATGATTTTGCGGGCCTTATATGGCTCACGGGCCAGACGTTCCCCACCCCTAGCCTAGGCGATCTGTAGGTTATGGTTATTTATCATTCTATGAAAGAAACAAATTAAAATCACTGGTCGGAATTTTCTGCCTGGAGGCATGGATGGATCAGTGGCAAAAATTCTCGCCTTTCCTGCAGGAGACCTGGGTGTGATTCGCATCCAATGCACCTCTTGCACGATCGTCCAGTGGAGGCTTTTGTGTTGCTGTGATGATGACCAGGTTTCAGTGGAGCTTCCAGACTAAGGCAGAGTAGGAAGAAAGGCCTGGCAATCTGACTTTTTAAAATAAGTCCGTGAAAACCCTGTGGACCACATGATCTGAAACACAGCCAATTTTGGACATAACAAGGGACTAGGCGGCATTTCAGCTGGTTGAGTAAATGAGTCAGGGGCCAACATGAGTCAGGGGCCAACATGAGTCAGGGGCCAACATGAGTCAGGGGCCAACAGCAAACAGCAGCAACAGTTTTATTGCATCAAATGTAAACTTCTGAGCAAAGCATGTTTTAAACTTTTTCTTAATTATTCTTATTTTACTGCTCATCAATTTTTCTATACAGTTGTTGTTAAGTGACAGCGAGTCTGTTGCGACTCATAGCGGCCCTGTAGAAGGTTTCCAAGGTTGTAAATCTTTATGGGAGCAGAAAGCCTCATCTTTCTCCCATTTCTATACAGTCCAACCAATGTATAAACGAGCGTATCTTCCAGTTCTTTTTTTGGGGGGAAGGGGAGGATTAAAGGTGTGTACGGATTTGTACGCACTCATTGTCAAAAAGAACACCTCAAGATCAATTTTGAAAGCAGCATTGTCTGTGATAGGGTGCTAGCCATATGCCCACAAGGAAGGTCAGTAACATTTTTATTCAAATCTATGAGCAAACCACTAAAGTCAAGGATCCTGAAATTGGAGTATTCTACCAACTTCTTCAGATATGCAATCAAAATACATTGATAATTATTGGTGATTGAAATGTGAAGATTGGAAACAAAATGGAAGGGTTGGTAGCTGGAAAATATGGCCTTGGTGATAGAAACAATGCAGCAGATAACATGATAGAATCAGCAAGGCCAATGGCTTATTCAGTGCAAATACCATTTTTCAACAACATTTTTGTTGTTGTTAAGTGCCGTCAAGTCGGTTCCGACCCATAGCGACCCTGAACAGGGTTTCCAAGGCTGTAAATCTTTACGGGAGCAAAAAGCCTCATCTTTCTCCCACGGAGCAGCTGGTAGTTTCGAACTGCTGACTTTGCAGTTTGTAGCCCGATTCGTAACCACTACGCTACCAGAGCTCCTACATAAAAGACAATTATCGGTTCTCTCGGCCTTAGCGCCATCTTGTGAGAAAGTGCGGAGTCATGAAAGCCAAGTGGAGGAAGAAGTGAATGTGCGGGCTAAAGCGCAAAAGAAGAAAGATGAGGCAGAGGTACAAGCAAAGGCTAGCGTGTGCACCCACGGAAGCCACAGCAGCAGGAATGTAGAATGCTGGAGGCCGTGACACTGGTGCAAGTTGACTACTGCTACTACCTAGAACTTAAGGCTCAGTGGGTCTAGAACTTCCATCGCCATTCTACAAATGCTACAAACACCCAAGACCCACCTTGCTGTACCAATTCAGTTTGTTTTGATCCTTTGTTATAGACCTATGACCTTCTGGACTAGTTCTGTTATATTGTGGCTGAATGTAATGTGTACAATAAATCATCTCTTATGTCTTAAAAAAAAAAACAAAAAAGGCAATTATATGCAGGGAATTATACGCCAGATGGAAGACAAAGGAATAAACTGACTACATCTGTGGGAAGAGACAATGGAAAAGCTCAATATCACCAGTCAAAACAAGGCCAGAGGCTGGCAGTGGAGCAGACCATCAACAGCTAATATAAAAGTTCAAACTGAAGCTGAAGAAATTTAAAACAACACCCTGAGTAGCTAAATATGACATTAAGTATAACCCACCTGAATTTAGAGACCATCTCAAAACCAGATTTGATGCATTAGACACTAATGACCAAAGACCAGAGGAATAGCTGTTGCAGACCGTGTAAGACTAGTCAGAGGTTCGAGGCTCTCTAGGGCCGAGTGTAACAAATGAGGCCACTGACAGTTAATGGCAAATTGCTTTCATCTTAATATTCAGTTATATATATTAAATTAATACACTGGAGCCTTTGACAATCCACAGATAAATGTGATATTTTCCTAAAGCCGAGACTAAAGGTTGCAAGGTTAAGCCTTTCTCCAAAGGTTTAACTAAAAATATCTTAGCTACTTCT
>NW_006408970.1:782165-800102 GCF_000296735.1 Chrysochloris asiatica
CCGTCAGGTATCCCCTCATCGTGAACTGAACCCCAATGTCGAGTTGGGTCCCCAACAAATAGCAGGATGACGTGAAGAAAGCAAAAGGTCATTAAAAAGACAGGAACAAAAGAAAAGACCAAAATGGATGTCACAAGAACTCTGAATCTATCTCTTGAACCTAGAGAATCTAAAGTGACTGGAAGAAATGATGCGTAAAAGAGATGAACAGAAATTTTCAAAATGCAGCTTGAGAAGACAAAGTTTTATAATGAAACTTGTAAACACCTGGCTGAAAGAAATGAAACAACTCAAGCCTTGACTTGCAACATCGAAGGGAAAAATATGGGAAAAATACTGAATTACACAGGAGCATCAAAAGAAGATAGGACAAATCCACAGAGTTGCTATACCAAAAAAGAATTGGTCAATGTTCAACCATGTCAAGAGGCTCCATGTAACCGACAACTGATGTTACTGAAGGAAGAAGCCCAACCTTCATTGAAGGTATGTGTGAAAAACAAGGCTCTACAAAATGAAAGATTAACAGTGCAGTGCTACCTGGCTAACCGATCAGAAGAGATTCATATTTTTGCCCGTACCAAAGAAGGATGACTCAATGGAATTCGGAAATCATCAAGCAATATCAGTAATATCACATGCAAGTAAAATTTTTGCTAAAGTTTATTCAAAACTGGGTAGGGGCAGCTGCCAGAAATTCAAGTCAGATTCAGAAGAGGACCTAGATCTACAGATATCATTGCTAACATCAGATGGATCTTGGTTGAAAGCAGAGAATATCAGAAAGATGTTTTATCGACTATGTAAAGGCATTTGACTGGAGGATCATAATAAACTATAAATAACATTGTGAAGAATGCAAATTTCAGAACATTTCATTGTGTTCATGAGGAATGTGTACATATATCAAGAGGCAGTCATTAGAACAGAACAAGGGATACTAAATGGTTTAAAATCAAGAAAGATGTATGTCAGGGTTGTATGCTTTCACCATATTTATTCTATCTGTATGCTAAGCAAATGATCTAAGAAGTTGGATTATATGAAGAAAAAAGTGGCATCAAGATTGGAGGACAACTCATTTAACAACCTGTAAAAAGAAGATAATACAACCTTGCTTGCTGGAAGCAAAAAGGACTTAAAGCACTTACTGATGAAGATCTGAGACTACAGCTTTCAGTATGGATTGGTATGGATTGCACCTCAATGTGAAAAAAACAAAAAACAAAAAAAACCTCACAATTGGACCAATAAATAGCATCATGATAATTGGAGAAAAGATTGACGTTCTCAAACACTTCAATGAAGTGTTCTTCAACACCTAAGAAAGCAATACTCAAGGAAGCAAAGTATGTTTTTGCATTCAGCAAATCTGCTGAAAAGGACCTCTTTAAAGGAGTCCTGGTGTGGCGCTGTGGGCTAATGCGTCAGACTGCAAAGTCGTTTGAACTGCAAGGTTGGTGGTTCAAGCTCACCAGCTGCTCCTTGGAAATCCTATACAGGGTTGCTATGGGTCAGAATTGACTTGATGGCACTTAACAACAACGAATCGGGCTGCAAACTTTAAGGTCAACGGTTCGAAACTACCAGCCGCTTCGCGGGAGAAAGATGAGGCTTTCTACTCCCGTAAAGATTTACACCCTTGGAAACCCTGTACAGGGTCGCTATGGGTCGGAACCGACTCAACGGCACTTAACAACAACAACAACAACAACAAGGGTGCACCTGACCCAAGCCATGGTATTTTTAATTATTATCTCATGTGCGTGTGAAAGTTGGGCACTGAAGAAGGAAGAAGGCAGAAGAATGGATGCGTTTGAATTATGGTGTTGGAGAAGAATATTTAATGTATGATGGATTGCCAGAAGAACAAACAAATAAATCTATCTTGGAAGTACTACAACCCGAATGCTCCTTAGAAATGAGAATGGAAAGGCTTTGGCTCTCATCCTTTGGACATGTTGTCAGGAGGGACCCATCTGGGGAGAAGGACATCATGCTTGGTAAGGTGGAAGGGTCAGAGAAAAAGAAGACCCCTAACAAAATGGATTCACACAGTGACAGCAACAGCGGGTTCAAACACAACAATTGTGAAGTTGATGTAGGGCCGGGCAATGTTTTGTTCTGTTGTGTATTGGGTCACTATGAATCAGAACCAACTCTCAGCACTGAACAACAGGTAGGTCCACTACAAATGGGTCACACTTGTCCAATGAGTATGCAAAAAATATTCAACCTCATGAGTATTCAAAGAAATACTGATAAGAACAGTAATATATCATAAATCCATTAGGCTTTCTGCTCCTGTAAAGATTTACAGCCTCGGAAACCCTGTACAGGGTCGCTATGGGTCGGAACCGATGCCACGGCACATAACAACAACAATCATCAGACTAGCAAAGATGAAAGAAAATGATGACTTGCAGTGCTGGTGAGAACGTCTAGAAAAAATATTCTCTCAAGTCTTGCAAGGTATGAATGTTGACTCAACACAGCCATGTTGGAAGGCAAAAAGGCAACACAAGCTTTAAAAATACACGTAACTCAGAAACTCCACTTCAAGGAATTTATTCTAAGGGGGTAATGTACTCAAAGAGAAAGATAGGCAGAGATAGAGAAAAATATCTGCTTTAGCAATATATTATGCCAATCCCAGGAAAATTAAAAGCAAACTAAATGTCCAAAAGAAAAAAGTAAGTGAATTATGGTACATTTGAAAAGGTAACCCATGCAACACACAAACTCATGTTCATGAGCAAGGTTTTTTGATATCGCTAAAGGAGATCTGGTAGCATAGTGGTTACGAATCAGGTTGCGAACCACAAGGTCAGCAGTTCGAACTACCAGCTGTTCCGTGGGAGAAAGATGAGGCGTTCTGCTCCTGTAAAGCTTTACAGCCTCAGAAACCCTGTACAGGGTCGCTATGAGTCGGAACTGACTCCACAGCACACAGCCACCAAGGGGATATCAGAGTCCTGGTGTGGCGCTGTGGGCTAATGCATCAGACTGCAAAGTCTGAACCGCAAGCTCAGTGGTTCAAGCTCACCAGCTGCTCCTTGGAAACCCTATACAGGCTTGCTGTGAGTCAGAATCAATTCGATGGCACTTCACAACAACAAGGGGCTATCACACCGTGTTAGCAGTAATGGGCTCACGTGTAGCAATGATTGTGAGGTTAGCTCAGAACCAGGCAATGTTTCCTTCTGTTGTGCCTAGGGTTACTCTGAGTCAGTATTAACTTGATGGCACCTAACAACAACAACAAGGGGAACACGGTAGCTCCGTAGGACAAGTGCTGGACTGTGAACTGTTTGAACCCACCAGTCACTCTGTGAGAGACTGTTCCCTCATGGAAACTCTATCCAGGGTCACTATGAGTCAGAACCAATTCAATGGCACCTAATCACAGTAAGTGGGAAAAGCAATTAGGCTAAACAGTGTGTGTGTGATACCATTACTTAAAAATACAAATCTATAACTACATGCATGGAAATAGATTGGCAAGACTTAAGGATAAATTTCTATCATTGGATTTCTCTGGGTGATAGTAGCATTATGGGTAATTGGTGGTATGATGGGTATTAAGTGAGACTCTTAGCACTGATAGGGGATTTAGCTTAAGCCCCAATGACCCAAACAAAATAAAATATGTTGTTATTAAGTGCCATCAAGTGGGTTCCAATCCATAGCAACCCTGTATAGGGTTTCCAAGGAGTGACTGGTGACCTTGAACCACCGACCTTGTGGTTCAAATTGACTTTGCAGTCCAGCGCATAAACCCACAGCACCACACCAGGACTCCCAAGTCATACCATAGATGCTACAAACTCCCACATTCTAAAGGGAAGTTCACTTGGAAAAGTGATGGAGCTAACCTAGCCTATCAACTGAGAACCTATGAGAGCTAGCAAGAACTCACGGCTGAGACGGAAGAGACTCTGTATGGAGAGCTAAGTGATTCTATCCTGGCCCACACCCACTCCTTCCTGTTCACCTCAAGCTAAGTGAGAGGCATTTCATGGGAACTATTTAAGGCTTAAGGTCTAAGTTTGATTCACACTTGAAGAATTTAGAAGTAAAAGTTGGTGGCTGGCCCTGCTTTACTCACAGCAGAGCCAAGAGGAAGGATGCTTTGGGAGTTAGTCACCCCCTAGAGGGAATTCTTGAAAGGGGTCAGGGAAATGAGTGGTTGCCAGTGGACCAGGACTGGGGTGGGTGTTGAATAGGAAAGATCATAAGGGAATTTTAGGGGTGATGAAAATGTCCGTATATCCAATGTGCTGATGGTGGTAGAGGCATATAAATGTGTCAAAGCTTATCAAAAAGTACTCTTAAACTGTATTTTATTGTACGTGAATTTCACCTTAATAAAGCTGATTTTTTTTTCAAAAGGCAGGGAGCAGCTAGAAAAGACTATGAAACCAGTCTAAGGTCACTTCCAGGGTCTGGCCAAAGCAATCAGTGACAAAACAAGTTTAACTAGTGGTAAGAAAAAAATTGAGCTGTTTTTTGGTGTGTTTTTTTTTCAACCTGTAGACTCCAACGCCAACTCATTCAAAACACTGGCAACATTTCATTGTCTTGATGCTTTCCTATGCTTTCTGGGTATGGTACTTTGGATTTACTTGATATGGGACTTCTATCCAAAGTCTTAATTGAAAATACAATGTACAATAAAAGAAGTCATCTCAGAAGCAGGAAGAGACCATCAATTCCAGGACCATCAAGAAAGAAGAGCATGAGTGGAGGGTAAGAGCCCTACCTGGAAAAGCAGCGACAGCAGAGGTGGTGGCTGAGGTGGTGGCGTGCAGAGACAGAGCAGTGTGGGCTCCAGGTCAATGGAACAAGTAAAGCTGAGTGCCTATTGGAGGAAGGCAGGCTTGCAGAATGTGCCCTCTGAGCATCTACAGACTGGCGACAGGAGCTTTGTAACACTTGCCCAAGGAGGGCAGAGGCCAAGGAACCTCATGACTGAGAGGCCAAAGACAAGAGAGGCATGTCTGCAGGATGGTAAGAAGAGGCATTTCTGGCCAGGGGACTGCCGCCTCCTGAGTTGGTTCTGATTCTGAATTGTGCCCTGTTTGCTTCCCTTATACATGAGTATTGTCTGTGAGTTCTGTGTCACCACTGCAACCGTTTATCCAACCCAGATGTGAAGCAGAGAGCACTGTGGGAGGGAGGGTTGGTGTCAGAAGAGGATAAAGAAGGTTGTAGGGTAGAGGCATGTTTGACCTCCATGTCATAAGAATCGGCCTTGGGCTGATTTTGAGTTTGATTATCCTTCCCCCTTGTGAAGCCAGAGGCAGTCTGACAAGGTCTCCAAGACATTTTTTGCACTGGGCTTTCTTCATTGAGCAGATGTTATTTTTATAGTTAGAAAAAACAAACAAACAAACATCCTTTTCAAAATGAATATGGAACGTGACTGAAGACTTCTCGAAAGGCATGTATGTCTTCTTTCTGTATCTTACCACATTTTTTTATTTTAACAACCTTTAAGCTACGCCAAGCCATTCAGAAAGGAGAAAGACCCTGTTGCCTGACTTACGTCGCATCGACCTTCTCCACCCCTCTGAAGTAGCTGACGCCATCCGAGGTGTTCCGCAGATGGTGGCACTTATCATCAATCCAGTAGGCTGTCTGCTTGTCACTCAGGTCCTTCTCCAGCTCATGCTGGGCAGCTCTGTCAGACCTGAGACACAAAGTGGGAAAACACAGCTTCAGGTGGATGTGACAATTTCATGCAAGGAAGCAGTGGCCCTGCTGAGCTGGACCCCTCATTATTCCTGTCCTGGTCTCTTTATCATATCATACTAGAATCTGCAGTCTAGACGCACCGTCTTGGGCGATGTCACGGCAGATGAGTTCCTCCAGCTCTGGCCCTGCGTCCTGTCTATGTAGGGGTGGGGAGTGGAAAGCAGATACAGGTCAATGGGATTTGGGGATCTGCAGTCTATTTTCCCAACGCAAAGGCAGCTCCAGACAGGACATTGGTTTAAAGTCACTGTTCACCTCGAGGACTTCCTCTCCTTCTACCTTTTCATCTTCTAGAACCTAATCCCCTTCCTCCATTCTTTGGGTCTTACTCCCCAAGAAACGGTGAGGTATTTGTAGACAAGCTTCTCTCCACTAAGAAATTTGCCAGGTGATACAGAACAAGGGTCAAATGATCTTCCAGGGTAAGAGTGAGAGAGTATTTAGAAAGAGACTAGGGGTTGGTGGTCCACTTAGGTTCTAACAGCACCCTTTTGTGAGAGGAGGGCATCGGTGCCTGTATACTGAAGGGGCTTCCCTGTCCCACTAGACAGAGAGGAGACCCTACAGCCAGGGAGAAAGGCCTGAGGGCAGGTGTATTCAGACCCTTGGCAAGCCACATTTTTGTTCATGACTAGTTCATACTCCTGATAATTACAAGTATCCCTGCTTTTCAAAAGTTTGCTGCATGCAACTTTTACAAAAGAACCACATTAGTATCTGCTTTCACTAAAGGAAAGAAATCTGAAGAGGATTTTTGTGCATGAAAAATTGTTAAGAACTAGTGTTCAGCATTTGAGACAGCAAGCACCCCAAACAGCGAGGGTGGCAGCGCCAAGCTCCCAGAAGCTATACTCAGCTTCTCAGCGTCAAGCTGCCATCGCTCTGTGTCTGTGAACACTATACACTAGTGTTATTTTAGGTTTTATGTGTTATTTGGTATGATTTGGTAGGTTATATTTGGGGCCTGGGAGTGCTCAAAAATGTTTCCCATATAAGTGAATGGTAAATGTTTCTCCTCCTGGTGCCATTTCAGCTTACAAAAGATTTCACAGGGACCACTCTATCTTTGGATGTTGTTGTTAAGTGCCGTCGAGTCAGTTCTGACTCATAATGACCCTATAGAGGGTGGTTTCCAAGGATCAGTGGGTGAGTCTGAACCGTGAACCTTGTGGTTCAAACTGACCTTGTGGTCCAGTGCTTTATCCCACAGTGCCACTGAGAAACACCTGTACCAAGGTCCATACTATACTGTGCTGGATGCATTGCTTTAAGAGTATAAGAGGCATCAATGGACAAAACAAACATCTCTTCCCTAAAGAGACCTATCTTCTACTAGGAGAAAGCAGATTAATACACACACCAAGCAAATCATGAGGGATGTTAGAGAACCAAGAAAAGAAGAGCAGGAAAGAGTTTGGGGGAGTTGTAATTTTAAGTACGATGTCAGGTTGTTGTTGTTGTTAAGTACCACGGAGTCGGTTCCGACTCATAGTGACCCTACAAAGGGTTTCCGAGGCTGTAAATCTTTACAGGAGCAGAACACCTCATCTTTCTCCCATGGAACCACTGGTAGTTTCAAACTGCCGACCTTGAGGTTAGCAGCCCAATTCGTAACCACTACACTACCAGAGTAGATATCCTCAAAGAGGAGATGTTTGAGTAAAGATAGAAATGGGGTAGGACCAGATCGCACAGGGTCTTGTGGGCTATTGTAAGGACTCAGGTTTTACTTTGAAAATGGGAGACCATTCACTGGCAACTTTCAGAATCATTCTGCTGTTGGCTTGTGAATAGACTAAAGGGCTCAAGGGAAGCCCAATAGAAGGCCACTGTAGTCATCCAGACTAGAAAGAGTAATTGCTTGGACCAAAGGGTAGCAGTAAAGGAGATGGGGAGTGTTCAGATTCTGAATGTTTTAAAGATTCAACTCAGAGACTCTCTTATTACATGACATCAGTGAGAAACTAGAGCTAAATTTGAGTAATTGGAAGAATCAACTTTCATCAACTGAGATGGGAAAGGTTTTAGGTGGGTAGGCTTGGAAAGAAGATAGAAGTTCAGTTGAGGACAAGTGAAGTTTGAGGTGGCCATGAAATATCCAATGGACATACCAAGTGGGCTGTTGGAATTTGGAAGAGAGGTCTGGGTTGGAAGTAAAAATGGGGGAGATGTTAGCATATGAGGGAGGTTTCAAAAAATTCATAGAAGAATGGAATTAAAAGACAGTGGAACTTTTCAATGGACTTTTTAAACAATATTTAATATCGTATAAATAATATTTCAAAAGTAGTGCAACTAGATGATCTTAATCATTTCTGTATTCCCAGCAACCAAAATCTTGGCATATAGGAGTCACTCAGTACAGATGGAACTGATTTCAAAGAATGAAGAGTTTCCCTTTAACTTAGTCTGTGTCACCTGACCTGTCAGAGTTCAATTATTTTCCTCTGTAAAGTGGAAATGAGGGTGGCATAATATAAATTATCTGCCATTTGGGAATTGTAAAAATTATGCATTTCAATGTAAAGAAAACAAAACTCCCCACCACTGGACCAATAAACAACATCCATGTAAATGGAGAAAAGAGTGACGTTGTCAAAGACTTAATTTTGCTCAGATCAACCATCAACATGCATGGAAGCAGCAGTCAAGAAATCAAATGACATATTGCATTAGACAACTCTGCTACACAAGACCTCTTTAAAGTACTGAAGAACAAAGATGTCAGTTTGAGGTCTAAGATGTGCCTGATCCAAGCCATGGTTATTTTCAGTAGTCTCATGTGCATGTGAAAGTTGGACAGTGAATAAGGAAGACCATAGAAGGATTGATGCATTTGAATTATGGTGCTGGCAAAGAATATTTAAAGTACCATGGACTGCCAAAAGAAAAAATAAATCTGTGTTGGAAAAAGTACAGCCAGAATGTTTCTTGCAAGCCAGGATGGCTGACTTTGTCTCTCATACTTTGGACATATTATCAGGAGGGACTAGTCCGTAGTGCAGGATATCATGTCTGGTTAAGTGGAGGGTTGGAAAAAAAGAGGAAGACCCCCCCAATGAGCTGTATTGGCACAGTGGCAAGAGCAATGGGTTCATGTGTAGCAATGATTGTGAGTTTGGTGCTAGACTGGGCAGTGTTTTGTTCTGTTGTGCTCAGTGGCATCTAACAACAACATACACATGTTAAGGATGAAATGTTAGAAAGCTGTCTCTGCCTTCTACTTCTTTGTGAAGTCTTTTGCCTTAATTCAAGATGTTGGAACTCTACCATTAACGACACCAGGAAGAAGTAGAAATCACTTTAAAAAGCCTTTCTCATTTGTTGTCTAAGACCGACATTCCCTGTAGGTGCTTCCTCAGTTGAGCTAACTGATAAAGAGGGCCTTGATAAAGAGGGCCTGCCTGGAGCCCCTTCGACCTGGCTTCAGAGTCTCCTTAAGAAGGAAGTCTAAGCATCATCCCATCAATCTGCCTCAGAGCCACAGCTGGGAAGAATCAATCATGGCCACCAGGTTGCTGTCTCATGAGATTCCATTTTCAGCTGAGATCCAAACAAAGGCCTTCATTGTTCCTTCTGAAAGAAGTGGCATTGAAACCCTAGCACCTTTGCTGGTCAGAACACAGTGACCACATAGATACAGGACCCTAGAGAAGCCAAGACCAGAAAATGAGGTAGGCATTTTGTCAACTGTACACTAAAGGAAAACCAAGCTTCTTAGAAAGATCACCAACAAGCATTGTGTGCATCAAGTCCATTCTAACGAAGTGCACATGCTGAGACTGACCATTCTGCAAAGACCTGCAGTTAGGCCAGGAACAGGGCCATAAGACATGAAGACTGACATGAAGATGTGATTGTTCTGTGTGGAACAAGGTGAGCCAAGGAAAGCAAAGGTACAAAGAATAAGCTGTATCCTGCAAAATAAACCATCTTGCCACTGAGTCGATTCCAACTCACAGTAATCCTATGTAGGGCTTCTGAGACTGCCGGTCTTTATGGGATCAGACAGCCTCATCCTTCTCCCTCAGAGTCACTGGTAAGTTTGAACTGCCAACCTCACTGTTAGCAGCCCAGTGCTTACCCCACAGCACCATGGAGTGGTGGGCCGTGGAGTCGGCTGACTCATAGCAACCGTATATAGGGTTTCCAAGGCTGTAAATCTTCACAGGAGCAGAAATCCTCATCTTTCTCCCACGGGATGATGGGTAGTTTTGACCTGCTAACCTTGAGGTTAGCAGCCCGACTCATAACCACTACATTACCAGAGCTCTATTGTTGCTGTTGTGAAGTGCCATCGAGTCGGTTCCGACCCATAGCGACCCTGTATAGAGTTTCCGAGGAGTGGCTGGTGAGCTTGAACTGCCGACTTTGCAGTTCAAATGGCTTTGCAGTCTGGTGCATTAACCCATAGTGCCACACCAGGACTCCAGAACTCCTTTGTTGTTAGGTGCCATTGAGTTGGTACCGACCCATAGCGACCCTATGCACAGCAGAACGAAACACTGCCTGATTCTGTTAAAACGATCAATAGATGATAGAATAAGAAAGAAATGAGCATTATGAACCAGAAAAAAAGAACACAGAACAGAAACAATTCTTTGTACCACACTAAGCTAAGTGTTTCTACAGTTCCTACAGAGCAGAAACCAGAAAATAATGTTAGAATGGCATTGCCTTATAGTTTGTTTGGAGTCCTGGTGTGGCACTGTGGGTTAATGTGCTGGACTGCAAGGTTGATTTGAACCACAAGGTCGGCAATTCAAGCTCACCAGTCACTTCTTGGAAATCTACACAAGGTCACTGTGAGTCAGAACCGACTCAACAGCACTTAAAAACAACAACGTAGTTTGTTGAAAGAAACTGTATAGAGAACTGAACCATGGATAGTCATTCTTAATTAATCTTATGCCTATTTTCATAAAGTTCTGAATTAAAGATCCTTCCATCATAGCTGGATAGATATCTCAGCACTACAAACAGATTTTTGCAGCATCTAAGTTGCTATGCCTGGTAGGCAAGCTAACTACGCAGTCACACCTTTAACAACAACATCCCTTTTGGTGGGTCACCCATTATGCTTGACAATATTGGTGTAAGGTATAAGCACAATGATCTCTTCTTTTCTATGATATATTTGACAAAACTTCTTTGTATGACCATAAGCAAATGGGCATTGAATTCATCTTTCTATTCATACTGGGTAACTATGATATAGTTAAGGTTCTGTGTCAACTTGACTGGGCCAGGATTCACAGTGGTTTGGCATATGATAGTTAACTCTATGATGATTGGCTATGAGCAGACATAGTTAACTCTATGATGATTGGCTATGACCAGCCAATCAATTGAAAGGATGCTTCCTTGGGGGTGTGGCTTACTCCCAATAGAATAGACACTCAGGAAAAGCTTGCTTTCTTTCCCTCTGGATGTGGGCACTGGAGTTTGCACCTCTATGATTGTGAGCCATTTCTCTTTAATATATATTTATGTTTACTTGCTTTGCTTCTCTAGAAAACCCAGCCTAAGACAGTAGTAGCACAATCAATATATTTTTTTTATATATTGACAGCTATGATCATAAATATTAAGCACCTACTTTTGCCAAGAAATGACTGCCAATGCCCTTGATGAATCTATATTCTGGTGGGAAGTGGGATGGACAATTTTCATGCAATGGGATGATGAGGTGGGTAGGGTAAGGAGTAATCAGTGCACTGGGAGGGTGCGCTGGAATCTGTAGGTGATCAGGGAAGGCTCAATACTAAAGGAGGCAAAGGGAATAAACACAAAGAGACAAGATTCATGACTTTTCCAACTACCCTTTCTGGAAATGTGTACACTGTGACAGCTAAATATACACAAGTCAGCCTCTTATCAAAGAATAATAGTATTTTGTGTTTAAAGAAATCTTAGCCAAACTCCCAGTTAGGGTAGAAAGCCTGTACACATCATGTCAGAATTATTTCTTTAAATAAAAGTTCCAAGAATATTTACCCCAGCACTCATTCTAACCTTTGAATAAAAACACGTTTCTGTGTCTGTGTGTGTGCGTGTGAGCGTGTGAGCACATAGTCTTATAAAAGTTATGAGAGATCTGAACGAAAGCATGAAAGATTTGATGACAGATTGGAAATTGTAGAGAGGTAAATTTCTTACGCAAGTTGGGCAATAGCTTTATCCAAATGTAGCTTCATTCTTTCTTGACAACACAGAATAGTATCAACTTCCTACTCAATTGAAAAGAGAAACACACACGTTAATGTTTGATCATTAAATATAACATTCAGAGTTAATAGCTTAATGGGACATCAATGAAAGAAAACCTTTATAAAACAAACAGTGAAGTAATACAAGAGAACAATTTTACATTCACTTATGACCTGTATGTCCTATGACACTGTTGTTGCTAAATGCCATCGAGTCTGTTCTGACTCATCATGACCCTGTATAGGGTTTCCCGGGCCCTCTGAGATTATAATCTAATTATAGAACTGTGACCCATTCATTATAGTGCTAAAGGGAAATTATATATGGAACAAGTTTTATTTTTAACATGGTTAAAAGGTTAGGATTTAGTTTGTTTTCTTTACACCTCTGGTCCTAAATTAAGTCACCATTGTCTTGATGTAGTGCTGTAGGATAAGCACTAGACTGCTAACCACAGGGTTGGTGGTTCAAACGTACCAACTATTCCTTGGAAACCCTATACAAGGTCACTATGTGTCAGAACTGACTCAACAGCACTGGCACTTAACAACAACAACCAACACACACAAAAGTCAAAATCCCAGTAATATGCAAGGTTGACTTTAAATGCATGACTTCTTCTTTAACATGGCTTCCCAAACAAAGCAAAGTCAGGCAGAGCTGAAAAGGGCAGTCAGAGGGGTTTCTCTCTGGCAGTCCACCTAGCCTTCAATAAGAAGAAGATTCACTCATTAACTTACACTCCCTCGGAGATTGCTGTTGTTGTTATTAAGTGTTGTTGAGTCAGTTCTGACTCATAATGACCCTTTGTAGGTTCGGAGGCTCTATGAGATTATAGGGAGTGTGGAAGACAGCTCAGTCCTCACCTCTATCCCTACCTATGCACAGCGATCTAGCTCTTATACTTGCCCCCTAAACCCATGCTAACTAGGCATTTTTGACCATATGTGACATTATAATGCTGCCAAAAGTTCTGGTGTGGTACCAGAGGATAAGCACTCGACCTCGAGGTTGGTTTGGATCACTAGGTCAACGGTTCAAACTCACCAGCCGCTCCTCAGAAACCCTAGACAAAGTCGCTCTGAGTCGGAACAACAAGAAGATGTATATACTATTAGAAAATACATATTGTATCCAGAGTGTTTTTAATAATAACACCCATCCCACTTGGAACTTCATACATACTTTAGACATTTTTGGAAATTAAAAAATACCACCAGAGAAAAATAAAAAGAGTGCACAATCATCATTAGCATTTAAAACAAAAAGCAAAAAAGGATCATATGTCATATATTGTTTGGTGGTCTGCTTTTTGTTTTAAACCCTGAACATTTTCCCATGACATTAAAAAATGCTACTATGAAAAAACGCAGTAAATATTTAGGCGCTATCAAAGAGTGCGCATTTTTCTGAAGTTTTGACAAGTATAGCCAAAGTGTCCTTCAGAATGGTTATAATTAAACCCTTTAACAACAATAGCGTAGTGGTTATGAATCGGGCTGCGAACCTTAAGGTCAGCGGTTCGAAACTACCAGCTGCTCCGCGGGAGAAAGATGAGGCTTTCCATTCCCATAAAGATTTACACCCTCGGAAACCCTGTACAGGGTCGCTATGGGTCGGAACCGACTCGATGGCACTTAACAACAACAACAACAATAATAAATAAACTTCCTGTCACACAGGAAGTGCTTGTTGTCATCCCTCCCATTCAAGACCAATGTGATAGGATGAGGACTAACTCTGACGAATGGTAACACACGGAAACACAGAAATTTGCTCTTGAACATACAGAAGATAAAGCAACGGAAAGAAATGATGAAATAAAAAAGCTGAACAGAAATGTTCAGAGGGCAGCCGGAGAAGACAAAGTCAAGTCTTATAATGAAAATTTCAAAGACCTGGAGTTAGGAAACCAGAAAAGTATGTTCAGCATTTCTCAAGCTGAAAGAACTGAAGAAAAAATTCAAGCTTCAGGTTTCAAAATATTGAATGATGCAGAAGTATCAAAAGAAGATGGAAGGAATACAGAGAATTGCTGTAGCAAAAGGAATTTGCCAAAACTCATCCATTTCAAGAGGTAATATAAGATCAAGTATCAATGATCCTGATGGGAGAGGTCCCAGTGACACTGGCAAAATACACAGCTCCAGGAACTGACCAAACAGAAACTGAAATCTTCAACATGTGGATGAAGCACTAGAAGAACACACTCATCTATGCCAAGAAATTTGGAAGACAGTTACCTGACCAACTGATTGGAAGAGATACATATTTGTACCTATTCCAAAGAAAGGTGGCCCAACAAAACGTGGTAATCACTGAAAAATATCTCTTATGTCACATGCAAGTAAAATTTTGCTGAAGATAATTTAAAAATGGTTGTAGTGGTACAGCGACAGGGAGCTGCCATAAATTCAGGCTGGATTGTTGTTGTTGTTAAGTGCCATCGAGTCGGTTCCAACCCATAGCGACCCTGTACAGGGCTTCCAAGGGTGTAAATCTTTACGGGAGTAGAAAGCCTCATCTTTCTCCCGCGGAGCAGCTGGTAGTTTCGAACCGCTGACCTTAAGGTTCGCAGCCCGATTCGTAACCACTACGCTACCAGAGCTCAGGCTGGATTAAGAGGACAAAACTAGGGATATTATTGCTGACATCAGATGAATTTTATCTGAATACCAGAAAGATGTTTACCTGTACTTTATTGACTATGCAAAAGTTTTTGACTGTGTGGATCACAAAAATCTATGGAGAATGGGTATTCCAGAACACCTAATTGTGCTCATGGGGAATCTGTATATAGACCAAGAGCAGTTGTACAAACAGAATAAGGGGATATTAAATGGTTTAAAATCTGGGATGGGTGCACTAAGGTTGTTTCCTTTCACCACACTTATTTACTCTGTATGCTGAGCAAATAACCCAAGATACTGAAATATATTAAGAAGAATGCGGCATCAGGATTAGAGGGAAACTCATTAACAACCTGAGATATGCAGGTGACACAACCTTGCTTGCTAGAAGCCAAGAGGACTTAAAATATTTATTGGTGAAGATCGAACACTACAGCTTTCAGTATGGATTGCACCTCAATGCTAAGAAAACAAAAAAATACTCACAAGTGGACCAATGAATAACATCATAATAAATGGAGAAAAGATTGAATTTTTGAAATACTTCATTTAGCTTGGAGCTACAGTCAACATTCATGGAAGCAACAATCAAGAAACCAAATGATGCACTGCATTAGGCAAATCTATTGCAAAAGACCCATTTAAAGTGTTACAGAGCAAACAGGTCAACTAGAGGATTAAGGTGCACCTAACCCAAGTCATGGCATTTTCAGTGGCCTCATATACATGTGAAAGTTGGACAATGAATAAGGAAGACTGTAGAAGAATCAATGCATTTGAATTATGGTGTTGGTGAAGAATATTGAAAGTACCATGGACTTCCAGCATGACAAACAAATCTGTTTTGGAATAAGTACAGCCAGAATGTTCTTTAGAAGCAAAGATAGGGAGACTTTGTCTCCCCTACTTGGGACATGCTGTCAAGAGGGACCAATCATCATGTTTGGTAAAGTGGAAGGTTAGAGGAAAAGATGAAGACTTCCAATGAGATGGATTGTCACAGCGGCAGCAACAGTGTGCTCAAACATAACAATTATGAGGATAGTGTAGGGGCAGGCAGTGTTTTTTCTGTGTGCATGGAGTCATTATGAATCTGAACTGACTCGATGCTACCTAACAACAACAATTTTATTGGCTAATGCTTATTTAGCTGTTTTAAAAATATTCATTTTGTTAAAAATAAAAGACATGCTAATATTCCTACCTCGAGTAAATTCTACTTGTAGAATAACTTCACCACGTGAATCAATCAATCTAAACCAAGGTAGCTCTTCAATGATAAACTAGTTCAAATGCAGATTCAGTTATTTTTTAAATAAAGTAGTGGATTTTGTTATTGTTATTTGATAAAACTTGTTATTTGATAAAACTATCTGGGGAGTATTTTATACATGTCAATGTCTAGTTTCACGCTATTTTCAAATCAATATCTATCAGAGTAGGACCGAGGCATTGCTATTTTTACAACATCGCATATGATTCTAATGTGCAGCTGCTGAGAGCCACTTCCAAAATAATGGAAATGCCCACGGTAACTCAGATTCAAGAAATCTCTTGGAAAACACCATAGAGTATTAATTTATGGGCAAACTAATGAAGCTAAGCTGCTAGCACTGGCTTATAATTTCCTTCATGTGAGCATCTCAGGAAGAGATCTTGTAAGAGCACCTTGTAAGAACAAGAGGCCATGGGATAACTAGATAGTTTCTGTTGACTCTGAAACTATAGAACATTGCCCCATCTTGTGTCATCCTCACAACGGCCGCACCTTGTTCATGTCCATCATTGTGGTTACTCCTCTAGTCTCTCTCACCCAAGGTGGCCTTCTACTTCATCAAACATGATGTCTCCTCTACAAATGGCCCCTCCTCATGACTGCCTAAATCACGTGAGCCTGACACAATTCGGTTGTGTTTCATAACGTTTTCATTGATTGCTTTCCCGAAGGAGATAACTAGAACTTTCTTCCTAGTTTATTCTGGAAGCTTCATTGAAACTTGTTGCCATGGGAGTTCCTGTTTATATTTGAAATGCCAGTGGTATAGCTTCCAGCATCATAACAACCACAAGCCACCACAGAACAACAAACTGACTAGCAGGCTGGTAAATTCCTGTCCATTTAGGATGACAAAGTTGATGACAGATTAAGATTTGCTAGATTCACCAGAAGCTGGGGAGAAAAAACATATCAGAACAGTGAGCCATCATTGCAGAAGTATTTCATTCAGAACATCTTACTCCTGACCCCTTGTGTTTAGCAAAGACGCCCTGTAGGCACAGTGGGTTATGCCTTAGGCTGCTAACCACAAGGTCAGCAGTTCGAGTACACCAGTCACTCTGTGGGAAAAAGATGAGACTTTCTGCTCTCATGAAGATTTATAGCCTTGGAAATCCTACACAGGATCGCTATGAGTCGTAATCGATTCTATGGCACACAACCACCAGTGTTTAGCTGTAGGAGGGATGGATTTACAGAGTAGATTATATAGCCTCTCTGTATTAGCTAAAGCTTTATGAAGTATTCTATTTTAACTCCAATTTCTGTTAGAGAAGTAAGCAATGAGAAGACAGGAAAGATTAATGAAAAACTTTGTCTTATCATCCTCAATGTAATGGGTCACTGAAAAAAATGTTTTAATGCATCATTAAAAGGAATTGTAAATACCTTGTAAGACTGAAGTGTCTCTGATAACCAGGTTGCCAGCTCATCTTATTTAGTTTCTTATCAAGAACTCATTGGGTCTCACCAACCAAGCAAAGGCAAAGCTGGTTCAAGATGGAGAAGATCAATGTGTTGTGACAGAGATGAGTGAGCAATGATGTTGACAACTTCAGTGGAAGCCAGATGGTGGAAGGCCTTTGGTTTTCTCTTACAAGAACCAGGGATTCAAGGAAGGGTTTTAAGAAGAAGGAAGAAACTGGAGATATTGTGTAGATATAAATGAAATTGAGTGTTATGGACTGAATTGTGTCCTCAAGAACTATGTGTTGTAAATCCTAACCTCTATACCTGTGGATGTGATCCAATTTAGGAAGACGGTTTTCATTGTCAGGTTAGTGAGGACATACCACTGTCTTAAACCTAACCACTTTTGAGATATAAAAAGAACAAATTAGATATAGAATGAAGCAAGCACAGCTGGGAAAAAGACAGATGCCATATGGAGTTCGCCAAGAAATGCTAGAAGAATGTTAGAGACGCTGAGACAAGGATGTTCCCTCATAGCAAACAGAGAAAGCCCTCTCTTATCTCAGCACACTGAATTTACACTTCTAGTCTCCTGAACTGTGAGAAAATAAATTTCTATAAGTAAAAGCCACCACCTTAGCTGCACTAAGA
>NW_006408970.1:800412-803219 GCF_000296735.1 Chrysochloris asiatica
TCCCTCCTGATAATATGCCCCGAGTATGAAAGACGGAGTCTGGCCATCCTGGTTTCTAGAGAGCACTCTGGCTGCACTTCTTCCAACACAGATTGGTTTGTTCCTTACGCAGTCCATGGTACTTTTAATATTCTCCTCCAACACCATAACTCAAAAGCATCAATTCTTCTATGGTCTTTCTTATTCACTGTCCAGCTTTCGCATGAATATGAGATTACCGAAAATACCATGGCTTAGGTCAGTGCACCTTAGTCCTCAAGCTGACATCTTTGCTCTTCAACACTTTAAAGAGGTCTTGTGCAGCAGATTTACCTAATGCAATACGTTGTTTGATTTCTTGACTGCTGCTTCCATGAGTGTTGAACAAAGGTAAGGGACTGGAATGAAAAGGACAGGGACAAGAAGTAAATCAGAGGAAGAATTTACAAAATTTGGAAAATGATGACGGGGTTGAAAAGACACTGGTCAGCAAGCCAAGCCCCAGTGAGTACAGAACATTGATGCCAATAATAAAAAGAGGAAGGCACCAAGGAGGAAGAAAAGTTTGCAACTAGGCATCATGAATGTGAATCAAAAACTGAGTTACCAAAGTGACAATGTCTAGCAATCCGTTAGGGGTTGTTGTTGTTGTTGTTGTTGTTAGGTGCCATCAAGTCAGTTCCAACCCATAGCGACCTTATGCACAACAGAACGAAACACTGCCTGGTCCTGGGTCAACCGCACAATTGTTGCCACACTTAAGCCCATTGTTGCTGCCACTTGGCCAATCCATCTCGCTGGGGTCCTCCTCTCTTTCTCTGACCCTCCACCTTACCTACTGATATTTAATAGCATGTGTAAGCTGAAGAAACAGATAGGGAAGGGCCCAGGCTCATGTTGGATGGGATCTTAAAGGGATAGCAGTGATTTGCGGGGAGCAAGTCTAGAAGGCGAAGATCTGAGAACTTTGAACTATATCGTATTTACTTGATGGCAGGTGGAGGAGAGAGATGAGCTGGAGACTATGTTTATAAGTTTCTGAAGAGCAATTTGGTTATATGGCAAAAGCTTTCTAATACACGTGACTTGACGGCACTACACAACAACACAACATATACGGTTACCACAACAAATTTTTTTTGACACTGAAGTGTTATTAAAATAGAAAAAAAAAAAAAAGAGGAGGATAGGGAAGGAACTAATTACTTCACAAGAGGGGATTTTAAAAAATGATAGGGCCATCCCATTGTGGAACAATATGTTGTTGTTGTTATGTGCCGTGGAGTCGATTCCAAATCATAGCGACCCTGCATAAGGTTTCCAAGGCTGTTAATCTTTACGGGAGCACAACGCCTCATCTTTCTCCCACAGCACAGCTGGTAGTTTCAAACTGCTGACCTTGCGGTTCACAGCCCGATTCATAACCACTACGCTACCAGAACTCCTTGTGATATACTATACAGCCATTAAAAATTAAGTCTAAAAGACAACAACAACCCCATTATAATTTTAAATGAATAAAGCAGGATTCAGAATTGTATATAAAGCTTGATTCTACTCCTGTATACACGTCTGTGTGAATTTTGTTGAGTTGGGTGGTGTTTATTGAAACACAATTTATTTTTAAAAGAAGACTGAAAACTCCAAATTTAACAGTGATTTTCTAACAGAACTTCAGGTAACTTTAATCTTTCTTTATTCTTTTCTGTATTTTTCTAATTCTCTCAGCAAACTTATGCAAGGGGACTTCAAAAAGTTTGTGGAAATTTTTCATCATTTTTTAATTCCACTTGTCCTTGAAGGCCCCTTTTACTACTCTTATAATCAAGAAGGAAAAAAAAATGTATCTTTTCTAGAAGCTATGAACATCTGGTACAAGCAGTTTTATATAAAATCATTTCTTGTTCCTACATATTAAGCACATTTTTACAAGCATTCTTGGTGTTATTCCTCCATTTTCCCAGAACTTACCGTGAGCAGCTGTGTTTCTACTTCATCATGAACTAGATCAATTCCCATTCTCTTCTCTCGATGAAATAGACATTCTCGGGCCACCTACAGATACGTGAATAAAGGAAAGCATTAATACAAGCTGACTATAATCAATGACTGAAACAAATCAACAAATACTCCCTATACCAAATTATTAAACCATTTTGTTGAAAATATAGCATGAAGCAGACTGAAAAGGTATTCCCTGCAGCTGGTTTAAAGGTTAGAGTTAGATCTTCAAGGTGATGGTGGTGATGATGTGCTGTGGAGTCGGTCCTGACTCATAGTGACCCTGTATAGGCTTTCCAAGGCTGTAAATCTTTACAGGAGCAGAAAGACTTACATTCCTCCCGCAGAACCTCTGGTAGTTTCAAGCTGCTGACCATGAGATTAGCAACCTGACTCGGATCCACTATGCTACCAGAGCTCCTAATGTACCACAATGCCAGCAGTTCAAATCCACCAGTAGCTCCTCAGAAACCCTATACAGGGTCACAATGAGTCAAAACTGACTCAATGTCACTTAACAACAAACAACAATGAAAGAAGAAAAGATGCCTTGGTAATCAGCTCATCATTGTTTTAGTTTTGTTTGTTTAACAAAATGAAGATTATAGTGCCCTTACAACTTTATAGTATGCTTTTTAGGATTAACATTAAATAGAAAGTCTGAGTCAAGCAATATTCTTTGAGACAAACTAGATTAATAACCTCAATGGAAAACAGCCTAGATTGTTAACAATGAATAATGTATAAAAGAACATTATGTAGCTATTTACGTTTTTTCAAAGATTATTTCATGACATGGGACAACTTCTAATACTAACTTTTTTTTT
>NW_006408970.1:813969-815206 GCF_000296735.1 Chrysochloris asiatica
ATGAGGAACCTGTACATAGACCAAGAAACAGTTGTTGGAACAGAACAAGGGAATACAGAATGGTTTAAAATCAGGAAAGGAATGCATCACTGTTGTATCCTTTCATAATAGTTATTCAGTCTATATGCTGAGCAAGTAATTTGAGAAGCTGAATTATATGAAGAAGGACATGACATCAGGATTGGAGGAAGACTCATTAACAATCTGTGATAAGCAGATGATAAAACCTTGCTTACTGAAAGAAACGAGAACTTGAAATGCTTACTGATAAACATCAAAGACCACTGTCTTCAGTATGGACTGCACCTCTATGTAAAGAAATCAAAAATCATCACAACTGGATTAATAAATAACATCATGATAATCAAAGAAGAGATTGAAGTTATCAAAGACTTTAATTTGCTTGGATCCACAATCAATGCTTATGGAAGCAGCAGTCAAGAACTCAAAGGGCGTATTGCAGTAAGCAAATCTGCTGCACAAGACCTCTTTAAAGTGTTCATGAGCAAAGACATCAGTTTGAGAACTAAGGTGGGAATGACCCAAGCCTTAGTATTTTCGGTGGTCTCATATGCATATGAAAGTTAAACAATGAATAAAGAATAGTGGTGGTGGTAGTCACATGCCATGGAGTTGGTTCTGACTCATAGTGACCCTGTATAGGGTTTCCAGAGCTGTAAATCTTTACAGGAGCAGAAAGCTCATCTTTATCCAACAGAATGACTGACAGTATCGAACAGCTAACCGTGAGATTAGCAGCCTGACTTGTGACCACTACACTACCAGAGCTACCATAGAAAAATTGATGCATTTGAATTATGATGTTGGCAAAGAATATTTAAAACACCATGGACCAACAGAAGAACAAACAAATCTGTCTTGGAAGAAGTCCAGCCAAAATGCTACTTAGAACTAAGGACGGTGTGGTTTCGTCTCTTTGACTCCAGTCCCTAGAAAAGGACATCATGCTTGGAAAGGGGGTGGGTCAACAACAACAACAAAAAGGAAGCCCCTCAACAAGATGAACTGACACAATGTCAAAACCCACTTTGAGGCTGGTGCTGTTCTGTTGTGTATAGGATTGATATGAGTCAGAACTGACTCAACAGCACCGCACAACAACAGCACTGCATAAACAGAACCTTGTCTGACTACTTGGCTTTACATGCATTGAGAGGCACTCTGTCTGTAAGCCTAGGCAATGAAAGATGGAAAAGTTATTAGTTTGAAGTGAAGA
>NW_006408970.1:815306-818110 GCF_000296735.1 Chrysochloris asiatica
CCACTCTAGTCCTCTGTGGCTATGTCACTGACTCTGGGCCCAAGAGTCCCCAGGTCTTGCCACACTGCTGGCCAACCAGGTCTTCACCTGGGTTCACAGAAGTCTATTGAACATTGTTAATACTAACTTTTTAAAAGCATAGAATATAATTGCATGTACACTACAATCCAGGCAGAACATCACTGACCAAATCTTTGAGTGAATCCTATTCTTTCTATAAAACTAACATTCACATTTGTATGAAAAAGCAGTAACGGGTTAAGGGGAACTCTTATTATTTTATGACATATTACTAGATTGCTTTCCAGGAAGTTGTTACTACCAACTGACAGTCCCAGCGGAAGCACACACATAAAAGTGCCCACTTTCTGCATGTCTGCCAACCCTACATGCTATCAGCTTTCATTTTTGCAAAGTTGCTAGCCAAGGATGGTTACCTTTTTTATTTGATTTGCACATTTATTAAGTTTAACATTTTCCCTGATATTCGATGACTATCAATATTTTCTCTTTGAGATTTATCTCTTTATGCAATTAGCCCTCTTCAATTTTGATCAAGGTCTTCCAGTTTTGTGTTGTTAGTAAATGTTCAAATACATAACAACATCTGCAAAAAAAAAAGTCAAAGGAGACCCCTCTCACTGACAGCACTCAAGAGGACTAAGGGTAATGACTATCATTTTAAGGAGTGTGCAAATCCTTGAAGACAGTAGAGGAAAGAATGTGGAAGAGATGAGTAATTCTCAAAATGTGGACAGACTCAGAGAAGGACTTCTGATCCAAAACACCAACTCATGTTGAATGAATCATCACGAGGGCACTATGTACCTCTCTCTGGATTCCTGAGGGTTGTGTGTATTGTGTATTTGTGTTCGTGTCTGGTGGAGAGAGGATCCATTAAGAAGAGACACTGTGCAAAAGTCGCCAGCAGACTCTTCAGGCCACCAGCTTTTCTTGATTCTCTAAATATTTTCAGTATAGATGCAGAGACCTACTGTGAATGCTTATCCCAGGGGAACCAAGTGACACAAATATGAAAACAAAACAATGGTGGTTAACTTTCCTCATGGAAATACATACAATTTTAAAAGATAAGATCTGCAGATGCCCTAAGTAAGACTATCTTGTTCCAATGGTGGTGGGTCACTAAATGCTCAGAGTGTCAGAAAGGATTAAAGCCCAACCAGAAGGTGATCAGAGGCCAACATCAGGTTAATACTGACTCTAACACCAGGACAAGTGGCCTAACCTCAGTTCCATTTCCCTACTTAACTCATCTCCTCAAACACATTTTCATTGTGCCCATTCACACATGTGTTTACCTAATCCAGGATCAACTATGACCAACCAGCCAATTTGAAAGATGGGAAGATGCCATGTTCCCCACAGTGCATTGCCAGTCCTAACTGCATCTCTTTTCTTTCTTTTTTTTTTTTAATGTTTTATTGTGAATTATGTGATAGTATACACGGGAGAACATTAGTTTTACATTCACCCTATCGTATATCGTTTCAATGCCATGGTTACAATCCCCTCCATGTATCATCAACCAACCAAAGGGTATACACTACAAGCTTGTCCCCCAGTCATCAGCACACAGCCCCTTCTCCCTCTATTGATCTAAAGTCCCCAGCTGCTCCATCTCTCCACGTCATCGTCTCTGCCTCCATATGTCAGGCATCACTGCTTCTCTGGGTAGGGCCCGCTCTCCACATTTCTCCCTTGATGGTCCCAGGGACTCTGCTCCTAGACTGACACTAACTGCATCTCTTTAATGAACCCTTTTTGCTCAGAATTCTGCCCAGAATTATGCTCTGGACAGTGCTTTCAGCGTCACTGAAAACAGCTACAGATTTGTTGATAAGGCATTAGCTTCTGCAGAGAAACATAATTCAATATACAAACAGTCTCAGAAATTCAATCAGATTATAACAATAAAAACTCTAATTCATGTATCACACAATCTCATAGTTACCTGCAAAGGGGCTTCAGTCTCCGTCAAAGCCCTCTCCAATTTTTGCTTAAGATCATTGAGTGCATTGGTTTCTCCAATCATTTCATCCAACTCATGAAGGATTTCAGATTTCCAAAATCCTATGTCATTGACTCGTTCTCCCAAATTTTGGGTGGTATCTGCCTGCGTTTTCTTGGTTTGTTGGTATTTGTCCTGAATCAGGCGTGCTGTATCTACCCTTAGTCTCTCTGAATTTTGGCGAGAGGTATTGGACTCTTGATAGTTGGTTAAATTGGACCTGTACCAGTCATCCGGAGTATACCTGGTGAAGAGGGTGGTTCTGTTGGAAACAAAGGGAAGCATGGTGCTCTCGGATACCCTCTGAGCTCTGGTGCTGTATGGAGCCAAGGTTGGTGAGTTGGAAGCCACTTTGTAGTATGTGCTCGGTTTCCAAGGGAGGCTCAAACTATGGGTCAAATTGTAGTGAGGGAAGTGATCCCTATAGGTTGATGTCATGGTACTGATGGCTGGTAGAAAGTTCGATGGTGTTGGCCTAGGGTGGGCATAAGTTGCCGTTAAAGTAGAACCTAAACGTTCCATGATTCCCAAACACTATTTGTAAATCTCTCCTGTTTAAAAAAGGTAAAAACAGACAGTCACATAAATTAATCTCTGGTGAAAACTTACAAATAAAAGGCCATATCTGGCTTAGTATTGGTAACATTGCTTCCTAACACATTAAATATTCATTCTAATTTGATTCCTACCTTGATCAGTAATAATATATTCAAACTTTTTTTCATCTCTGTGACACAAAGATATATTAAAACCATTACTTTATAGACTTCCA
>NW_006408970.1:818228-818809 GCF_000296735.1 Chrysochloris asiatica
TCAAATCGTGGCTGTGCTATTTCTGAGCTGTGATATTGGGCAAATCACTGAACCTCTCAGTGCTTGAGCTTCTTCATCTCTAAGTTGGGGCTAATGATACTAATGGACTGAGTCTGCTCCTGAGTTGTGTTAGCAGCAGTAGAGTGTGTCTTGGAGAACTAAATCACTCTCTCCCTTCTCCATCACCCTCCTCTCCCCACCCCCCACCACATACATTAAGTCATCCTAAACAAAGACACAACCTGGGTAATAATGATGTGCCTAGTATACAAACACCTCTCCCTTTTCCTGAAGGCTTATAACCTCTAAGCACTTCCAATCTAGGAAGTCTAAAGTGGGCACTGGGTTATGAGAATTTAAAGCAATGTTATGTATCTGGAATGCTCAGCACAATACTGGGGACACAGTAAGTGCTCAGTAAATGTTAGTTTTCTTTTTTTAATTATACAGGGGAGTATATAAAGTAAAATACAAATATATTTTCCCCTCCCCAAAGAGAAATAAAGCAGAAATGTAAACAGCTCATTAATAGATGTATCTTCCTAGATTTTTCTATTAATATGCCAATACAAAGATAGATT
>NW_006408970.1:827344-831585 GCF_000296735.1 Chrysochloris asiatica
CGAAGAATCAATGTGTTTGAATTATGGTGTTGAGAAGAATATTGAAAGTACCATGGACTACCAGAAGAACAAACTAATTTGTCTTGGAAGAAGTACAGTCAGAAAGCTCCTTAGAAGCGAGGATGGCAAGACTTTGCCTCTCATACTTTGAACATTTTGTTAGCAAGGACCAGTCTTTGGAGAAAAATCTCTTGCTTGAAAAAGCAGAGAGTCAGCGAAAAAGAGGAAGACCTTAAATGTTATGGATCGACAGTGGCAGCAATAATGGACTCAAACAGAACAACAACTGTGAGGACGGGGCACATAGGGTAACTGTAAGTCAGAACCAACTCAAAGGCACTTAACAACAACAACAACAGGAAGAAAGGTGTGGCAATCTACTTGTGAAAATTAACCTATGAATCACAACAGAATGTTGTCTGATACAGTGCTGGAATATGAACGCTTTAGGTTAGAATGCATTTAATATACACAGTGGCTACCACAATGAGATAGAACCTTCTAGTGATTATGAAAACAATGTCTTGTTGTTGTATATGGGGCCACATGAGTTGGAACCAACCCAATGGCTACTAACAACAGCAATAATAGATTGTCTAAGCGATACCATTAAAAGGCACATATTATTGGAATTATTTCTAAGAAGCAATATAGAGAAACAAGAAAAATATCTAATTTAAAATATATTTTTAAATAAAAGAATAGAGAAACTATACAATGTAAACACTAATCAAAAGAAAACTGAAGTGGTTATAAATTAATATCAAACCAAGTTTACTTCAGAACAATAAATTTCTCAGGAATAGAGACAAGAATAAAGGGCCTAATCTATCAAGACGATCAAACAAAAATAAATGTTCATGTACCCATTAACAGAATTTTAAAGATATGAAAGAGGAACTGACAGACTCGAAATGAAAAATGTACAAATCTAAAATGATGGTTGACTATTTTAACACTCTTCTGTCATTAATTCACAGAATCAGTACTACACAGAATACTTGGACAACAACATAAGCAACTAGACCTAATTTTCATTTATCGAGCATTCCACCCAAAACAGCAGATGACACACTATTTTCCACTGCACAGAGAACATTCACCAAGGTATATGATATTCTGAACCATTTGTCCAGTTTAATTGCAAATAAAAGATATTTATATTATCAATTGTTGTTATTGATATTAGGTACCATCTAGTTGGTACCGACTCATAATGACCCTATACACAACAGAACAAAGCACTGCCCAGTTCTGTGCCAATCTCACAACTCTTGCTAAAATTGAGCCCATTGCTGCTGCCACTGCTCGTTGGGCGTCTTCCTCTTTTTCTCTGACCATCCATTTTACCCAACACGATATCCTTCTCCAGGGGCTGATCCCTCCTGATAATGTGTCCAAAATAAGAGAGAAGATGAAGTCTGTCCATCCTGGCTTCTAAGGAGCACTCTAACTATACTTCACAGATTGGTTTGTCCTTTTGGCAGTTCATGGTACTTTTAACATTCTCCTCCAACACCGTAACTCAAATGCATCAATTCTTTCACAGTCTTCTCTATTCACAACTAGAAGTCAGGAGATAAGTAATACAAGTTACTAATATCAGAAATGAAAGAAGGCAGATTGTTACAGACCCTGAAAATATTAGAACGCTAACAAACATTATTAATGATGTTGTACCAAAAAAAAAATTGACAACATAAATGAAATAGAAAATCTTCTTGAAAGAAATAACCAAATCTGACTCAAGAAGAAATAGATAACCTGAATAGCCCTATAGCAATTAAAGAAATTGAATTTATAGTTAAATATCTTTCCTTAAAGAAAACCTCAAACCTAGATAGATTTATGGGTAAATTCTACTAAACTTCTAAGGAAGAACTAATGCCTTGGTTTTTGAAAGCCTAGTTTTAAAGGCCAATTGTTTCGTTCTGTTGTATACAGGGTTGCAATGAGTCAGAAGAATCTTGACAGAACTTAAAAACAACAACAATAGTTTATTTTGTTGGTGTGCCTTTTAGCGTGCTTACGTTATTTTCTAAATTATAACTCAGCCATTTTGATAAGAGAGCATTTACAACACTTAACTGATACTTCCAGAGGTTCAAGCTAGATTCAGAAGAGGATCTTAGCTGAAAACAGAGAAAGATGTTTACTTGTGCTTGATTGACTATGCAAAGGCATTTAATTGTGTGGATCATGACAAAATATGGATAATATTGCAAAGAATGTGAATTTCAGAACATGTAATTGTGCTCGTGTGGAGCCTGTACATAGACCAAGAGGCAGTCATTTGAATTGAGCAAGGAGATACTGAGTGGTTTTAAATCATGAAATGTGTGCATCAGGGTTGTATATCTTTTCACCATACTTACCCAAAATGTATGCTGAACAAGTAATCTGTGAAACTGGATTATATGAAAAAAGATTTAGGCATCAAGATAGGAGGAAAGCTCAACGACAGCTTGTGAAATGCAGATGACACAACCTTGCTCAATGGGGAACAAACGATGAATTGATGAAGATCAGAGACTACACACAGCCTCCAGTGTGCATTAGAGTATAAAGAAAACAAAAATCCTCACAACTGGATTGATAAATACCATCATTCTAGATGGAGACAAGATTGACGTCAAAGATGTCGTTTTACTTGGATCCACAATGAATACTCATGGAAGCAGCAGTCAAGAAATAAAAGGACGTATTATTGCATTGGACAAATAGGCTGCATTGTAGTTGTCAAGTGCCGTCAAGTTGATTCCGACCCATAGTGACCTTGTATAGGGTTTCCAAGGAGCAGCTGATGAGCTTGAACCACCGACCTTGCTGTTCAAAAGGACTTTGCAGTCTGACGCTTTAGCCCACAGCGCCACACCAGGACTCCAATATTCTGCATAGGACTTCTTAAAAGTGTTAGCAAAGATGTCCCTTTGAGGACTAAAGTGCACCTGACCCCAGCTGTGATATTGCCTCATACGCATGTAAAAACTGGACTCTGAATACAAAAGACCAGAGAAGAATTAATGCATTTGATTGTGGTGTTGGTGAAGAATATGAAATATACTATGGACTGCCAGAAGAAGGAACAAATCTATTTTGGAAGAAGTGCAGCCAGAATGCTGCTTTGAAGTGGGGATAGAGACTTTGTCTCTTGTACTTTGGACAGATTATCAGGAGGGACCGGTCCTTGTAGAAGGACAACTACTCAGTAAAGTGAAGGGGCCGTGAAAAACAGAAAGGCCCTCAATGAGATGAACTGACCCAGGGCCTGCACAATGGGGGGAACCCTAACAACAGTTGTTTGACGATGACACACGTGGAGCCTATATAAAGACAAAGGGGCAGTCATTCAAACAGATCAGAAAGCGTTTCGTTCTGTTGTACATAGATTGCTCTGAGTCAGTGCCAACCACCTAACAATAACAACATAAATATCAAAATGCTAAAAAAATGGAATCATTTGCACAGAGACTCTAAGTACCACAAAGATCTGTTGACAATCCAAAAAGAGGCCTCGATTTGTACAAACAAGTACGATTAGCACATTGAGGCAAGGGTTTATGATTATAAGTATTTAACATATCAAAATCTCTAGATCATGTTCTACAGAGGCTGTAAGTACAGAAAGGTTAGGTGACTTGTTCCACACCTTGCCTCAGGTCAATGGGAAATGAAGGCCTCAAATGTCCACATAAATTCAACACCCATTGCTACTGAATCGATCCTGACTCATAGTTGCCCTAAAAAACTGAGTAGAATTGCCTCGTTTCCAAAGCTGTAAACCTTTATGGACGCAAACTACCACTTCATTTTCTCCTTCAGAGGAGCTGCTGTGTCTAAATTGTTAGTTAGCAACCCAGAGCTTAGTCACTGAGCCACCAGCACACCTTAAATACTTATATATACGTCCTTTAGTTCGTTGGTCACATGTAATTAATTGTTTCATTTCATACCAGAGCACTGCCCCACATACATTAGCAAACATTAGAATTAGACATTTTTATATGTTTTAAAGTTCAAATAATTTCTTCATATGGATCTAGTCAATAGGAATTCAGGAAAAAGTTGAATAAACCCTCTCTTTAAAAAAAAAAAAAAAAAATTCAAAAAGATGAATTAGGAATAATATGTATAGTACACAAGGTTGAGCTATGTGACTAATCTATTGTGGTCCAGTAGATCCCAGCTCACTGGGGCCGTAGGATAAGCAGTTGACCTCAAGGTTGATTTGAATCTCAAGG
>NW_006408970.1:831685-834283 GCF_000296735.1 Chrysochloris asiatica
ACCAACTCAATGGCACTTAGCTATAACAAATTCTATTTGGGGGTAATGTGTATGGACCTACTTATCGAAAAGAAAATTAAAAATCAGGTTCAATTTTACAAGTCAACTCAGAAAAAAAAAAAAAAAATTCTTCAGTGGCTATTTAAATAGAGATATGCCTTGGGCCTTTTGGTATTCAAACCACAAAAGAATCTATTTGCAAAATTGTGGTCAAATCAAAAGCCACTCAGACCATGTGCCATGAAACAGTTTCCCATGGCAAGTGGTGTTGTCTCACACCATCAGCACTCCCTGACTTGTTACCAAATTCTTCCCACACACAGCCCCTCAAAACCTTACACTGGCCAAGTGTAAGGAGGATGCTGAAAAAATAGCACCTTAATAGCCACTTGTAACAACCACTTAATCACCTCAGTTTGAAATTAGACACTGTTTTCTGAAAAAGCAAATTCAGAGTTCCTTGGGGTTTGGGGTTGCCATGACTGCTTTGACTTCAAATCCGTTACCCAGTCCATTGTCTTCCAGAAAGAAATTTCAGGGAGGTTACACCACTACCTAGTTGACTTCGTTTATTTCTTGACAAACAAGCATCTAAAAACTATGATTCACTTGGTTCTTCAACCATGGAATTTTAAGTTCAGAAAGACCTACCACATGCATTTTCTCAACAGATGCTAAACTGGCATTTTGAGGCATCTCAACCAATGTTTGCCAAATGCTAAACCCTAAGTTATCTATCCCAAGGGGTGATACGTGAAGATCTGTTGTTGCTAAGAAGTGCCATGAAGTTCCAACTCATAGCAACTCTATATAGGGTTTCCAAGGAGCTGCTGGTGGGTTTGAACTGCTGACCTTGTGGTTCATAGTCCGATGCTGATCCTACAATGCCACATCAGGAGTCTATGTGAAGATAAAGAAACTGAGAAAAATCAATATAGTTTTACAAAAGCTTTCTAGTGATTTTTTTTTTTTTAATTAGGGATGGGATATAGGTTAAAAATATAGAATCTGAACAATAAAAGCATAGCTGTTTAGAGCTCACAGAAGAGTTTCTTGTGTCTGACAGTAAGTTTCACATGCAGAGACAATGCTCTATCAGGACAACTGAAGTTCTAGCTCCAGTTAGCCATTCTGTAAGTCATTCAGAAAAACTCAGTACAAGATGATAGAATGTCTTGAAGCTTTGGTACCCAAACCACAAAATAATTGCATTTTTGGTTTACTGATTTACTGTAAAGAAAACTGATCATTATCATGGTCTAAGAAATACTTAAAAACTCAGTATAGATTTCTGCCACAAACTATGATAGCACAGTAAGAACTGTACTTAGCTGCTTGGGCAAGCATCTAAATCACTGGCCAAAATATAGGAAACAGGACTTTCAGACACTGGACACCAGACAGCCCAGGATTTGATCTCTAAAAGAAGAGAAACATATTCTGAGCCCCGGGATTGTCCCAGCATTCTAACTGGAAGCAACTCCCTGATCATGGACAATGATCTTTGAAAACTGAACACAGCCTGGCAGACTTTGCTAGTTGAGGAAGAGAATGGGATATGGGGAGACTGAGACAGCTGGCAGGTGTAAAGTATAATTCTGGAATAAAGGTAGCTATGTATAAAAACCACCACTCGCTTGTTAGTTTGTGGTGGGCACATTTCAGCAGAGTTTCCAGACTAAGACAGACTAGGAAAGAGAGGTGGACCACTATTGAAGAGTTGTTATTGTTAAGTGCCGTTGAGTTGCTTCCAACCCATAGCAACCCTGTATAGGGATTCTGAGGAACAAGTGGCAGATTTGATCACTGTTTATCCTATAGCAGCATACCAGGAGTCTGAAGCGTTAGCCATTGAAAAACCTTATGAGTAATAGCAGCGGAACATTGTCAGATATAGTTCTGGAAGATGAGCCCCTAAGGTTGGAAGACGAAGAGGTATCTTCAAAATAGAGTTGACCTTAATGATTGGATGGAGTTAAGCTTTGGGACCTTCATTGCTGATGTGGCAGAACTTGAAATGAGAAGAAATGGGTGCAAATATTCATTAATAGTCAGAATATGGAATGTACTAGGAGTCCTGGAGTGGCACTGTGGGCTAATGCATCAGACTACAAAGTCGTCTGAACTGCAAGGTCGACGGTTCAAGCTTACCAGCTGCTCCTTGGAAACCCTTTACAGGGTTGCTATGGGTCGGAATCAACTCGAAGGCACTTAACAACAAGTATGAAAGTAGGAAAATTGGAAAACGAAATGAAATGCACAAAGATCAATATCCTAGGCTTAAGTGATCAGAAATGGCATTAACCATTTTGAATCTGATATTCATGGATTACTAGGCCTGAAACAACAAACTGTAGAGGAATGGTGTCTCATTCATTCAAAAAGAGCATTTCAAGATCTATCTTGAAGTACAAGGCTGTCTGCAGTAAGACAATATCTACGCACCTACAAGGCAGACCAGTTAATATAGTCATACTCAAATTTACGCAGCAGCCACTAAAGCCTCTGATGATGAAACTGAAAAATCCTAGCATGTGGCTGTGATGCTGGAAGCTATGTCACCGGGATTTTAAATACCAGCAGGTCACCCAAGGTGGA
>NW_006408970.1:836837-841238 GCF_000296735.1 Chrysochloris asiatica
TCCTTGGAGGCCAGGATGGCCAAACTTTGTCTCTCATACTTTGGACATATTGTCAGGAGGGACCAATTGCTGGAGAAGAATATCATGTTTGGTAAGGTGGAGGGTCAGAGAAAAAGAGGAAGACCCCCAGAGAGATGGATTGGCCAAGTGGCAGTATCAATGGGCTCGAGCGTGGCAACAATAGTGAGGTTGGCTCAGGATTGGGCAGCGTTTCGTTCTGTTGTGCATAGGGTCGCTATGCGTCAGTACCGACTCAATGGTACCTAACAACAACAGCAAGTAGAGAAGGCACTCTATCAATACCTAGAGAAACTCAAATGCATATGCAATGAGAATGTATATAAATATTCAGTACAGAAATATAATGTTTTTACAGGGAGAGGATACATACATAATTTGTTGTAAATTCATACAAAACACACTGCCCAGCAGTGAAGTGGAATGGCCTGGAGCCACATGTGCCAAAATGCACAAATCTCAAAAAAGTAATATTGAGTTAAAACGTAATTGCAGAAAGTTGTATCGTATCATCATATAAATAAAAAAATCTTAACACTATGCATTGGTTTGGGGTAACAAGTAGCAAAAGTATAAAAAGTATAAAAACCATGGAATTATTGTTGTTAACTGCTGTGGAGTCGGTTCTGACTCATAGCGACCCTGTACCGGGTTTCCGAGGCTGTACATCTTTACAGGAGCAGAAAGCCTCATCTTTCTCCCGTGGAACAGCTGGTAGTTTCAAACTGCTGGCCTTAAGGTTCACAGCCCCATTCGTAACCACTACACTACCAGAATACTAAACACTAAATTCTGTTAAGTGGGTGATTGTTGAGAAAGAGCCACGAGATTCCAAAAAGGTACAAAGAAGGTTTCAACTGTGCCAGCAACATTTTTTTTTTTTTAATTAGGAGTGGGTGTATAAATACCTACAAATTCTCTGTGTGAAATAATTCATTTTTAAAAAGAAAAAACTGTCGTTTTTTTCCCCCCCATATACTTCAAAACTCTTTGCCTACCAGTAAAACTATTGCCTTGCTCTTTCACAATGACCAAATGTGTCATTTTGCCCATATTTAAAATACTTATTAAGGAGCTCTGGTAGCGTAGTGGTTACGAATCGGGCTGTGAACCTTAAGATCTGCAGTTCGAAACTACCAGCTGTTCTGCGGGAGAAAGATGAGGCTTTCTGCTCCCATAAAGATTTACAGCCTCCGAAACCCTGTACAGAGTTGCTATGAGTTGGAACCGACTCCACGGCACATAACAACAACAAAATACTTATTTACAATAAATATAAATAGCCAGGGTGAAAATATAAAAAGGATGTGTCTCACTTGCCCAAACAGCAGTAAGAGCTAACTGTGATAGGTCCCTTGCCTTTACCTGAATTTCAGGGTGCTCTGTCTGCCTTCGCCTAGGAACCAAACCCAATACGTTGGGTCGAACAAGGACAGTGTTAGGAAGAACAGGCCAACAGATTGCTGACCAACTTAAGAAACTGTAAGAGTTACCAAAGTGCGGGGGGTTTGCACACCTCTTTCCTGGTCTCCCATTTGGAAACAACGCCTCAATTCCTGGAAAGCATCTGGAATGTAACTATGGCGAGGGCACTGGGAACTGGGCACTTTGCGTTTATATGGTTTTATCTTGGTGGGGGTGGGGACAAAGAAGGGTTTCCGCGACCCCACCCCAAACTCTGCAAACAACCAACGGAACCCTGACTGGGGGAAAGGGGGGGGCCTCATCGGAGTCGACTCAATAGGCAAGCAGGATTTTATGAGATCACTCACCTGACAGCGATGCCCAGAAAAAGGCGGGGAGGGAAGGGCTTTGGTGAGCGCAGCCCACGACCCACCACCACCCTAGGCTGGACCCAGGCCGGCCCTGCGCGGGTCCCGCCTTCTCTTTGTGACGTCAGCGGCTGTGGGCCTTTCAACGGTCTCCCCGGTCGACTGGTCGGGAGCGGATTGGCCAACCCTAGGAGAGGCGGGCGGCTGAAGTTGTTTGTGGCAGGGAGAAACCCTACCGATGGTGGTTGCCATGGACGCTTTCAAGCCTAGTAACCGGCCTCCGGGGAAACCTACTGAATTGGAAGGTTGTTGTTGTTAAGTTCCGTTGAGTCGATTGCGACCCATAGCGACCCTGTATAGGGTTTCCAAGGAGCAGCTGGTGAGCTTGAACCCCCTACCTTGAGGTTCAAAAGACTTTGCAGAAGGGGTGAAGTCCGCAGTAGATTCGCGTCAGCAGTGATTTCTCTCTTCACTGCTGCAGTACCTGATTCACCATCCTTCCTGTCAAGAACTTGGTGGCCCAATGGTCAACTGGCAAAACGTAGTCCACACAAGACAATGTTCTACATCCTACTTTGGTGTGTAGCAACTGAGATCTTAAACGGACATCAAAGGTGTAAATATTGATTTCTCCGCGTGCGGATGAAAGAAGAGTGGTGGCATTGAATATGCTTGGCCAGTGGACTAATGGACTAATGGACCAAGTGATCATCAGTCTCCGCCACTCTGAGACCGGAGGTGCCCTGGCTACCACACTACCAACTGCTCTGAAAGGGATCACTTTAGAAGTTCCTGGATAGAGTGGGAGAGAATGTGGAACAAAACTCACACCATAAAAAAGACCAAGCATACAAATTAGATGGAGCCTGGTGGAACCCCTAGACTGTGGCCCTTGATCACCCTCCAGGTGTTTAACTGAACTCACCCCTGTAGCTCAATTTTCAACCAAGCAATTGTTAGGTAGGTAGGTAGGATGTAAGTAGGAGGTAGGGCAACAACACTAGTGAGTTAGGCACACCATAGAATGGTCAATCGTTCCAGATCAAAAGGGCTGCATTTACCAAGGGTTGGGAATAGAAGCAAGAAACACAAGGAAGAAGTGAAATAAGTGGGAAAAGAGGTCTTTTGCATCAGATTTACCCAATGCAATTGAAGGGATTGCAATCAAGATGAAAGGACAAGTGTAGAATTTGTGAAATGTAAAACTGATGATCTGCACGTAAATCTTCACTCAATTCACAATACAAAGTTAAGAAAGAAGAAAGAGAGATCAGAAGGGCAGCATTTGTCCAAGGAGAAGGCAGAAAGGGTTAGGGAAGAAGGAGAAATGGAAATGAGAAACGGAGAAATTGGGGAGAGTGCTCTTACATTGTAGGGATTGCAGTCAATGACATGAATCAAGATGTGTTGAGGAGTTGAATGGAAACTGATGATCTGCTCTGTAAACTTTCACCCACTCCACACTAACAAGTTTAACAAAATAAAGACTATAAAAAAGAGAAAGAACTTGGAGGTCCAGTGTTAGGAGCACTAGCGCAGTATGTTCAGAGATTGGCTCAAAGTAAATGACCCAGCACTGGGTGTTAACACCTGTCCTTGGGTCCTCCCTTACTTATTCCTGTCCTCTCCAGAGAGTTTTTCAGATGATTGGATTGTTGTATAATCTTCCCCCTTTTCCCTACTCAAACGAAACAGTTTGGAGTTTTTTCTCTGTCTCTAGCAAACACTTCTGTCAAAAGTAATCCATTAACTCATTGAGGTCGAGTGGATTCCAACTCAAAATGACCCTATAGAACAGAGTAAAACTTTCCAATGGGGTCCCCAAGGTTTTAATCATTTATAGAAGCATGTATCGAAAGACACATCTTTCTCTCACAGATCAGCTGGTGAATCTGAACTGCTTACATTTGGCTCTGTTAAGTAAGAGTAGTTGTTCCAGTGGTCAAGTGCTGTGAGGTCAATTCTGACTCATAGAAACCCTTTCTTTGCACAATAAAACCCAGTCCTGGCCAATCCTGAGCCATCTTCACCACCATTGCTATGTTTGAGACCATTGTTGCAGCCACCACTGTGTCAACTCATCCGGTTGACATCTTTCTCTTTTTCACTGACACAGTGGTGGCTGCTCCTTGGAAGTGACACATATGATCAAGCATGATGTCCTTCTCCAGGGACCCATTCCTCTTGATAATATGTGTCACTTCCAAGGAGCATCCTGACTGTACTTCTCCCAAGACAGATGAGTGTGTTCTCCAGAAATACCATGGTAGACTCTAGATTCTTTGCCAAGACCATAATTTAAAGGTACCAATTCTTCTGTGGCACTGTGTGTTAATGCGCCAGACTACAAAGCCGTTTGAACTAAAAGGTTGGTGTTTCAAGCTCACCAGCCACTCCTTGGAAACCCTATACAGGGTCGCTACGGGTCGGAACTGACTCGATGGCACTTCACAACAACAATAACAACAATTCTTCTCTGGTTTTCCTTGTCCAACTTTTACATGTATATGAAGCAATTGAAAATACCATGGCTGAGGTCAGGCTCGCCTTAAGTCCTCAAAGTGATATATTTGCTTCTGAAAAGTTAAATGAGGTCTTTTTTTTTTTTTAT
>NW_006408970.1:849578-851529 GCF_000296735.1 Chrysochloris asiatica
TGTAAACTTTCACTCAATCCACAATAAAAACCTTAAATTAAAAAAAAAAAAAAGTGGGTATTGAGCTGATTTCCCCAGCTGGCCCTCAAAGGACTTCTTTGGGCACACCCTTATGGTCACCCCTCCCTGCTTTCTGAAGGCTCAGTATGAGTCTGTGACCTATTACTGTCCTCAGTCATGGCTGTGGGAGGAGACTCCTTTGTTTCCTGTGACCTATAGAAGGTCACCACGTGGAGACAGAACTTTGGAAATTCATCACGGTGTTTATGACTTTTGTTCCTCACGCAGGTGATCTGTTTGTGTTTGTCTTGTGTTTGTTCTTGCTGAAGACTTAATAGAGAGGAGTCCTGATGTGGTGCTGTGGGTTAATGCGCTGGACTGCAAAGTCGTTTTGAACCACAAGGACAGCGGTTCAAGCTTACCAGCCTCTCCTTGAAAAACCTATGGATGGGACCCGCACTTAACAACAACAACATAATATTTATAAGGAGTCCTGGTAGAGTAGTGGATTACAACCTGGGCTGCCAACCAAAAGTCAGTAGTTCGGGTCTACCAGTTATTCCATGGAATAAAAATGAGTCTTTCTGCTCACATAAAGACGTACAGCCTCATAAACCCTCTATACAAGGTTGTTATGCGTAAGAACCGACTCCATGGCACACAACTAACACCATCATAATATATATTTTCTACCCTGTATGTCTCGCTCAATACGCACACAGACATACCTGATGCAATAAAACAAATCATCATTAATCTTTATTGAGCCCTCACTCTGCCATATGTTACACAGATAATTTCATTTACTGCTCCTAATAACACCAACTACCAGTCACTCCTTGGAAACCCTACACAAGGTCGCTGTGAGTCAAAACTTGACTCAATGATACTTAACCACAACAACAACTATGGGATAAACTAGCATTTCAGTTTTCTAAAGGAAGTAATTGAGGCTCCGGCCTTGAATCCAGATCTGTTTACCTTTAATAGCTATACCCTTCACATGTAGACTATAAACAAACAAACTTGAAATAAATTGGAAACATGAAGAAAGAACTTTGAATGATCCCACCATCCCAACTCTCTCAACACCACAGTGAGCAAGGAGCTCCATAGTCCACAGATGCTGGTGACTTAATGTACCTTGTTTGCGGCTGACAACAACTGATAACACAGGCACTGCGGTAGAGATCCCTTGTTGTTGTTGTTGTTGTTAAGTGCCGTTGAGTCTGTTCCAACCCATAGTGACCCTAAATAGGGTTTCCGAGGAGCAGCTGGTGAGCTTGAACCTCCGACCTTGCAGTTCAAACGGCTTTGAGTCCTATACCAGGACTCAAAGTTAACATTTGTACCGATGGCATCTTTAACAAAGCAATTTACAAAATGATATCCTCAGGAGGAGAAGGTGGGTAGCCACAGACCAGGTGGCAATGGCTGGTCAAGAGTTTAAACAAAATCTTCTCAAGTTTCTAGAATTAGAGTCTGTCCTTAATGAAGATGTTTACTGTCAGCAAAATGTCCAATACAAACACAAGTGTAGGCTTAGATGGCCAAAGGTAGCCATGGCTACTTTTGAGAATCTCTAAAGATCTACCAGGAATTGATGGAATAAAAATTGAAATCATTCAAGAAAGTGAGGCGGCACAGGAAGCACTCACTCATCTATGCCAAGAAATTTGGAAGACAACTATCTGGCTGATTGATTGGAAGAGATCCATATTCGTGCCCATTCCAAAGACAGGTAACCAATGGAATGTGGAAATCATCGGACAACATCTTTGATATCCCATGAAAGTAAAGTTTTACTAAAAGTAATACAGAAACGGCTACAAGACAGAGAACTTCCAGAGGTTCAAGCCTGATTCAGAGGACGCTATGGAATGAAGGATATCATTGCTGATGTCCAATGGATCTTAGCTGAAAGCAGAGAATATCAGAAAGATGTTTACCT
>NW_006408970.1:851791-857454 GCF_000296735.1 Chrysochloris asiatica
GCTCTTCTCCCTTGATGGTCCCAGGGACGTCAGCTCCTGGACTGCATAGTCAGTCACTCCCCTCCTTTTGCTACAAAACATCTACCTTTACATTTCCAACCCTCACAGTCAGTCCTGATAACAATTATTCACCATTGTACCACAAGGGACCTATCTCTATCTCCTTTCATTAGCCCCACTCAGACAGATTGGCTACTACTCAGTGGAGATTCTACCTTCATCCACGCCGCCCTAAAAGAGGTCTTTTGCAACAGGCTTACCCAATGCAGTAATATGCTGTTTGATTTCTTGGCTGCTGCTTCCATGGGCATTGATTGTACAACAAAGAGATACAACACTAGAAGTTCTTCCTCATCTGTGCCAAGAAATTTGGAAGACAACTACCTGCCCAACTGACTACCTGCCCAAAGTGATCCATATACATGATCATTTTAAAGAAAGGTGATCCAATAGGATATGGAAATTATTGAACAATATCATTAGTATTACATATAAGTAAACTTTTGCTGAAGGTAATTCAAAAACTGGTTGCAGCAGTATCTCAACCAGGAACTACCAGAAATTCAATCTGGATTCAGAAGGTGTGAAATGAGGAATATCATTGCTGATGTCAGATGGATTTGGGATTTTAGCTAAATGCAGAGGATCCCCGGAAGATGTTTGCCTGTGTTTTATTGGCTAAGCAAAGGTATTTGATTGTATGGATCACAACAAATTATAACATTGCTAAGAATTCCAGAACACTTCATTGAACTCATGCAGACCCTGTACATAGAACAAGTAGATACTACATGGTTTAAAAACAGGAAAGATGTGTGCTAGTGTGGCAGCCTTTCACCATATTTACTCAATCTGTATACTGAGCAAATAATCCAAAAAGTTGAACTATCTGAAGAAGAATGTGGCATAATGCAATAAGCAGATGATACAAGATGATACAAACTTACTTGCTGGAAGGGAAGAGGGCTTAAAGCTCTTGATGAAGAATTATGAATAAATTATGCTTCAACCTACAGAAAACAAAAATCCTCACAATTGGATCAGTAAACCAACATTATGATAAATGGAGAAAATACAGAAGTTGTCAAGGATTTCATTTTACTTGAATTCACAGTACCATGGAGACAGCAATCAAGAAATCAAATGATTGTTAAGAGCAGCCCTCACTGTTTTCTCCAGATACTAGGCAACACATTTTACATACAACATTGTCCATCTTTGCAACATCCTTATGGTCCCATGGTAGGAATTTACACCTTCAGGTAAGAACATTGAAGTCTGAAGAAATTCATTGCCTTGGCCAAGCTTAACCAGATAATAATGACTGAGCTAGGATGAAAACTCAGATGTTTCAAGTTTCAAACGGCACTCTTTTCCCATGAGGCAGTAATCTGAATGTGTGATCAGTACACTTCAGTGACTATACATACAAAAGAAAAGAGAGCAAATAACCATCAAGTTGACTCCTACTTATGGACACCCCGTGTTTATTAGATTAGCTCTGTGCTCCACAGTATTTTCAATGGCTGAGTATTTGGAAGTAGATCAGCAGTTCTTTCTTCTGAGGTTCCTCTGAATGGACTGGGACCTCCAATGTGGTCTTCCTGGATTATAAATTTCTTGGACTGGACAAATGTCTCATCTAACTATGTTCCATAATATTTTAGCACAAACTCCTTATGCATAAAGCTCTGAACATAGTGGTTATGAATCGGGCTCCAAAGCGCAAGCTCAGCAGTTCCAAACTACCAGCTGTTCCACGAGAGAAAGATGGACCTTTCTGCTCCCATAAAGATTTCCAGGGTCGCTATGAGTCAAAATCGACTCTACAGCACATAACCACCACCACCTTATGCATAGCCAGCTACCAATATGAAAAGCAAAACACTGAAGTCCTTTATTTCCATTCCTGTCTCTAATAAAATCATAAAATGGAAATCTCTCCATTTATTCACTCAATCACTTTTTTAAAGTGATTATTATTATGAGCAAGGAGCTTCGGTAGCATAGTGGGTTATGAGTCGGGTTTCTAACTGCAAGGTCAGCAGCTCAAATCTACCAGCCGCTCTAAGGGAGAAAGATGATGCTTTCTGCTCCCATAAAGATTTACAGTCTCAAAAACCCTATGCAAGGTTGCTGCGAGTCAGAACCAACTCTGTGGCACATAACCACCAACACCAAAATTATTATGTATAAAGCATGTGGCTCTGTAGGATAAACATTAGACTGTGAACCACAAGGTTGGTGATTCAAGCTTATCTGCTGATTCTCAGAGAAAGATGAGGCTTTCTGCTCCCACAAAGATTTACAGCTTCAAAAACTCCATATGGGGTCACTATGAATCAGAACCAACTCGATGATACTAAACAAGAACAATAAATTGCTATGTGCATTACTATTACACTGAGGAAAAGAGAACCAATTAAACATGCTCCCCACCCCCAAGGGAGCTGTCAATCTAGAAAAGGTAGACACATGGGTTACAACAAGTTTGTTAACAAACTTAACAACAACAATGGTCCCGTTGTAAAATTCTTAAGCCTTGCCTGTGGGAGGTCCAGGTCCAATTTCTGTGACTAACAAGTTTCAGTAGAGCTTCCAGATTCAGTCAGACTAGGAAGAAAGGACTGGTGATCTACTTTAACAAATCAGCCGATAAAAATCCTATGAATCACAATGGACCAATCCGCACCTGATGCTGGGGATGGCGCAGGACCAGGCAGCATATGGTCCCATTGTGCGTGGCGTCGCTGTGAATCTGGGCTGACTCAATGGTAGCTGGCAACAACAGCCTGGTGCCTGGTACCAACAGAACACACTACACACCACTGAGAAAGTACGCTCCATCTGCGACAACGTGGAAGGGACAAAATAAATCCCCCCTCTACGCTGTGGGTTAATGCGCCAGACTGCAAAGCCGTTTGAACTGCAATGTCGGCAGTTTAAGCTCACCAGCTGCTCCTCGGAAACCCTATATAGGGTCGCTATGGGTCAGAACCTACTCAATGGCACTTCACAACAATAACTGATCTCAGAGTACCACTGAGCAATCAGAAGCCATGTGGTTTCTGGTTCCCAAATACAGAATGGATCTGAAGGAAAGCCCCTGACATTCACACGGCTGCCCCCGTGTTCATAAATTCCAGATATGCCAGCAATGTTGTTAAGTGCCATCAAGTTGGTTCTGACACATTGTTGTTGTTGTCAGGTGCCATCGAGTCAGAACCGACTCATAGCGACCCTATGCTCAGCAGAATGAAACAATGTCCGATCCTGGGCCAACCTCACTACCACTGCCACACTTGAAGCCATCAATGATGCTAACTGGCTGATACATCTCGTTGGGGGTCTTCCTCTTTTTCTCTGACCCTCCATCTTACCCAGCATGACATCTTTCTCCAGCAACTGTTCCCACCTGACAACATGTCCAAAGTATGAAAGACTGAGCTTAGCCATCATGGCCTCCAAGGAGCACTGTGGCTGCACTTCTTCCAAAACAGATCTATTGGTTCTTTTGGCAGTCCATGGCACTTTCAGTATTCTCCTCCAACACCACAACTCAAAGGCATCAATTCTTCTACGATCTTCCTTATTCACTGCCCCGCTTTCTCATCCATATGAGGTTACTGAAAATTCCATGGCTTGGGTCAGGTGCACCTTAGTCCTCAAGCTGACATTTCTGCTCTTCAATACTTTAAAATTTTTCTGTGCAGCAGATTTGCCCAATGCAATACGGCATCTGATCTCTTGACTGCTGCTTCCGCGAATGTTTATAGTTGATCTAAGAAGAATGAAGTCCTTGACAACCTCAAGTTTTTCTCTGACACATAGCAACCAGGTATAGGGTTTCCAAGGAGCAGCTGGTGGGTTTGAAACCTCCAACTTTGTGGTTGGCAGACCAGTGCTTATGCTACAGCATCATAGCAGGACACACTCATTTTGTGCACTTGTTCCAGACTTGGTTCTCTGCCAAGTGCTCCAGCGGAAACAAAAGTAAAACCCATTCAAGAACTACTGAAGAGACTGGGGATCAGAGGCCATTCAAAATGGAAGCAGTCAGAGATCTTATCTTATCATCTTAATAATGGTGGCATGTGCAGTGAAGCTGGTTCTGACTCATAGCCACCCTGTATAGGATTTCCGAGGCTATAAATCTTTATGGGAGCAGAAAGCCTCATCTCTCTCAATTGCTGAGCGGCTGAAAGATTCAAACAGCTGACCTTGCAGTTAGCAACCCACCATGCTACCCTGCTCAAAACTGTTGCTGGTTCCTCACAGTTGATAAGATGAAGTATCAGATCCATAGATTGGCATCCAAAGCTCTCCAGGATCTGTTCCAGTCTGGTTTTGCAGTCTTCCCTCCACGATTCTAAACATGGGCAAACACACAATTCCTACGGGAGCCCTGCAAACCCTGTAGTAGGGCCCAAGACAGTTTTTCTGCATCCAGAGTTTGCTCATACTTTTTCCTACTTTTCTGGAGTTCTCTTCCCACTTGTCTTTGCCTGTATAAATTCTACTCATTTGTTTCATTTCAAGGTCAAACAATACCTTGAAAACAACTTAATGTTACCTTGAAAACATTTGTTTTGCTTGTCAAAATGCATGCATCTTTTTTTTAAGTTCATTGGAATAATATACGAGTCCATGAATAATACAAAAAGTCCATGAAAAAATGGAATGAAAAAATAATGGAATTTTTCCACAAATGTTTTGAGGTCCCCTTGTATAATCCATTTAATGTTGTGTTTATTTACTAATGTTATGGCTGCTGAAGAGCTTGAAACCTGAAGGCTTTTTGCCTGTGAATGACTCCAGCCAGGCAGAGCTTAATTCAATCTGGTGCCTAGGTTCATTCAAGTGTTCAGTTGCCCATTTTTCTTGAGTATCCCAAGCACCTTTGACAGCTGAACAGCCAGAGGTAGAAGCAGAATAGATTTAAAAGTGGGTATTGAGGAGAACAAACAAGATGGCGTGTCGGGTGGATGTGTACCAGACAGCTCCGCCAACAACAACACAGAATACCCCATCAAGCAGGCTCAGGGGATGGGCCCAGAACTCTGAACCACATATAAAGGAATACTTAGAAGGTTGGAAGGCTCACAGCTGGGGGAATTTGTGGCAAAAGCAAGAAATCTATTGCTTTCTAGTCTGGGACGCTGGGCTGCTCCAGGAGCTGCCATCTTGGGTGAGACCACGTGGGGGAAGGATCAAAGCGGCCACAGACGCCTGGCAGAAACGCTGAGATAAAGGTGTGGACACTCTTTTCTTTTGGTATCTGTTCATTAGTCCCTTGCTGTCTGAGCACCTCCATTCAGGTGACTATAGGGGTGCCTAAGCTAGTGGGCACCCCAGCCCCACCCTCGGAGGGTTCAACTACGCATGCGCACAGATCTCCTCGAAATTTAAAGAGACAGTTTCTAATTAAAACCAAATGGCCTCAGCCTGCCCTGAACTGTTTACAACTAGAAAAAAGTACTGAACAGGGATTGTGGAGTGGGACAAGCAGACAAAAGAGGAAATAGGATGAAAATTAAATCCTAAGTTACGTCAAAATGACCAACAGACAAACTTCTCAGGAAGAAGAGTGAAAAGGGAAGCCCATTTCCTGATCACATCTACCTGGAGGCATTCAGAAAGCATAAAAAATACCAAAATACATA
>NW_006408970.1:864170-881419 GCF_000296735.1 Chrysochloris asiatica
TGAGGTTGGCCCAGGATCAGGCAGTGTTTCGTTCTGCTGTGCATAAGGTCGCTATGAGTCAGTACCAACTCGATGGCACCTAACAACAACAACAAAGATCTACAGATCATATTGGGGTGGGTATAGAACTTGTGCTTATCTGGGATATTAGAGCACGAGATAATGAGTGGGAAGTTTCTCATACATGATGAGAAAGTAAGTGTGGAGTCCAACGGCAGCCTCCTTCCGTCACAAGACAAGCAGCCCGCAGAGGCTGAGATGAATTCAAATTCCTGTCATGAGTTCTTAAGGAGCATTAGAAGGAAATTATTTTTGCACTAGACTCATGCTTCTCCTTGGATCATTAGTAGATGATACATACAATCAATCAACAAATAAATAGTCATTAATCTAAAACATTTGCAAATTTCTGGCAATAAGAAGATACATAGGTTCATTGAGCACCAACAGTCACTTGTGGTGGTGATGTGCCGTGGAGTTGGTTCCAATTCATAGCGATCCTGTACAGGGTTTCCGAGGCTGTAAATCTTTACGGGAGCAGAAACCCTCATCTTTCTCCCGCAAAACAGCTGGTAGTATCGAACTGCCAACCTTGCAATTCGCAGCCCAATTCATAACCACTACACTACCAGAGCTCCAACAGTCACTACGAGGGAAGAATAGTTTAGACTCTAAAACAGTTTAGAAAGGCTACAGTTGGTTGCTTTTTTATTGGAGTCAAAACCAGAGGGTTCAGTCCTGACGTGGCACTTTAAGATAAGCACTGGACTGCTAATCACAAGGTTGGCAGTTCAAGCCCACCAGCCACTACTTGGAAACCCTATACAGGGTTACTATGAGTCAGAACCAACTCAATAGCACTTAACAACAACACAACAAAGCAGCTCAAACATACCTATTACAGTCTACTCAATTGTAACTCATAGTGATCCCAGGTGTTATATGGTAGAACGAAGCTGCACTGGGTTTTCTTGGCTGTAATCTTTATGGAGGGTAGTACTGTGGTTATGTGGACTCCTGGTGTGGCACTGTGGGTTAATGCGCCAGACTGCAAAGCCGTTTGAACTGCAAGGTCGGCAGTTCAAGCTCACAAGCTGCTCTTCGGAAACCCTATACAGGGTTGCTATGGGTCGGGATTGAATGGACAGCACTTAACAACAACTGTGGTTATGTAAGCTAAGCACTGGGCTGCTAATCACCATGTTGGTGGTTCGAGCCCACTAGCTGCTACATGGGAGAAAGCTTTCTGCTCCTGTAAAGATTCATAGCCTCAGAAATCCCATACAGGGTTGCTATGAGTTAGAACTTACTCAACAGCACTTAACAACAACAACAATTTTTATGGAAACAGATAACCAGATCTTCTTCTGTGTCACCACTGGATGGGTTCAAACCACCAAGTTTTATGTTAGAAACCCTCCCCCAAAACAAAACCTCGTTACCATCAAATTCATTCCAACTCAAAGCCTATTTACAGTCTCAGAAACCTACAGAGGATTTCTGAAACTGTAAATCTTTACTGCAACAGACAGCCTCATCTTCCTCGCACAGAGCCGCTGGTGGGTTTGAACTGCCGACCTTGTAGTTAGCAGTCCAGTGCTTATCCTACAGTGCCACACCAGAACTCCTACAGGTAGTTGAGAGCACACATCATTTGCACGGTAGTTTCATGCTCCTTAAATCTCTTTAATTTCATAATTCCATTTTACACCTGTTTATCTAGAGGGAAACTGAAAATATTTGCATCGTCAAAGGTTGAAAGTGAAGAAATGCTTCAGGACTAAATTTTAGTACACTACAGATTGTCAACACTTAACAACAACAACAACAGATTCTCAAAATGTATTCTTTCTCATTGTTCTTAGAAATTACTTAAGAGCATGTTTTTCACATTCTATTGTTACAACAAAATTAATAATAACAATACCAATTTTATCTGAGTTCTATGTTATCAGTACATTTGCAAACAGCAATGTTAGTCTATGAACTGGGCGTGGGGCCCAAATGCACTTTAATGACTAGGGTACAACACCATGAGTTGCAGAATAGTAGGAAACATACTTGGGCATGTGATGCATTCATTGAGAATTTTAAATGTATACAACAACAATAAGATAACATCAGTTGCCACTGTTGTGTTTGTTTATGTTGCTAAGCTATTTATAAGGGTGTGTGGCACCGTCAGCTCCTTTTATTGCATGAAATCTTTTGGAGTACCTCGTTGGGATTATGTCCTGAGGGTCAAGGTACAAAGAATCAGGCAAGGTTTGATATCATTCTCTAGTCTGTTGTTAAGCAGAAAAAGGAGCTGTGATTTAAGAAGTTCAATGTCACGCCAAAGGTCACGTTTTTCTTTGTAGCTCTAAAGTGCTGAGTGTCCATTATGTTTCCATTAGAGCTGTCATTAGGTTCTTTGTCTAGTGTTTTCTCATGTCCCCCCATAAAACTGTGAGTGCCAAGTGGGCAGGGACAGTGTCCTTGCAGTGTTAGTCACAGAAGCCATTTCTGAAGTACCTGCTCATACCAGCTTCCTATACACCACCTATGCTCCTCACCATAGCCCCAGAAGAATAAGAATAATACACAGTATTCCCATTTTACAGATGCTTAGAGGAAAAGTAGAGGGAGTAGTGATTCCATTGTAGAATTCTTGCCTTCCAGGTGGGTGACCCTGTTTGGATCTCCAGACAATGCACGTCTTGTATTACCACTACCTGTCTATCAGTGGAGGTTTGCTATTGCTATGGTACTAAACAGGAGTCCTGGTGTGTGACACTGCAGGATAATGCCCTGAACTGCAAGGTCGGTGGTTCAAACCCACCAGCTGCTCCTTGGAAACTCTAGACAGTGTTGCTATGGATCAGAACTGACTTGATGGCACTTAACAACAACATGGTACTGAACAGATTTCAGCAGTTTCCAGACTAAGACTAGAAAGAAAGGTCTGGCAATTTGCTTCTGAAAAATCAGGCAATGAAAACTGCATGAATCAGTCTATTTGCAACTGGACAGAGTAGAGTTTTGTTCTGCTGTTCATGGAGTCACTATGAATCGGGGGCTAATGTGGCAGCAGCTAACAACAACAGAGATTAAGGCACTTGACCCAAAGCCCCTGGTCTTTCACCTGCATCTAATGCCTGTGCAGTCTTCTTGTATATTCTTCTTTTTTAACCTCAGCACCTGGTGTCAAACGTAGCCTATCTCTCTATTGAACAAATGACAGAATGAACACCATATTTGGAAAACAAGGGATTAGCTCTTTTCTCTGGTACTTATTGGTGATGTGACATTGAGCAAACCTCATGTCCCTTAAAAGAGGCCTCACTGAACTGAGGGATGAGAGTTAGCCAGACGATCTCAAAGGTATATCTCAGGTGCAGCAAGCATGACACCTGCCTTGGGCACCCCATGAACAAGGACACTGCTTCTTAGTTTCAATTAACCATTGCAGTTTCCATCTCCAGTTGTAACAGCTTATCTAGCAAGTTAGAACTAAGACTTTAGTATTAGAGAGACACCATGGCAGAGAGATACGGCAGACTGTGTGAGTTCACTCTGCTAAGTATAGAACGAGAAGGAAGTGGGGGGAAAGAGAGAGGGAACCCCAGACAGCCAATTTTCATCAATGAAAACATGGTAGGTACAGTTGTCATTTCTATGTGGTATCATAGGAGCTCTGGTAGCATAGCAGTTACAAATCAGGCTGCTAACCTCAAGGTCGGCAGTTCGAAACTACCAGCCATTCTGCGGAAGAAAGATGAGGCTTTCTGCTCCCGTAAAGATTTACAGGCTCAGAAACCCTGTACAGGGTCGCTATGAGTTGGAACCGACTCCACGGCACATAACAACAACATCATAATATATTACATAAAAGATTAGCAAGCTTAACTTATATTTTCGAGCTGATATGATGGTAAAGTTACCTAAACAAATGGGTATCAGATGAAATACAATCCCTAACTACTCATAACCTAATGTCTACCATTTACAGGAGCATTATTTCAGTGCTTGTCATAGATGCCATTTTCCATAGAAGCTACATTATTCTAGAATGCGTCTCTGGATGCTGTATTGATTTTTTTCTCCAGAAAATAGACTGAAGATTGGATGATCACTTGTGAGTGGTTCTGGGAAAGCCCATCAGGAATGGTACCAACTTCTACATTACAACACTGGTACTCTCCTTCTCTTTTTCACCAGAAGAAATATTGGTGGTTATGTGCCATGAAATTGGTTCCAACATAGCGACCCTGTGTAGGGATTTCAAGGCTGTAAATTTTTATGGGAGCAGAAAGCTTCAACTTTCTCCCACATAACAGTTAGCAGTTTCAAACTGCTGACCTTGAGGTTAGCAGCCTGACTTGTAACCACCAGGGCAGCCAGATAATTAATTAGTCTCTAAGACCTGAAGACTTTTCTTAAATGACCAGGGACATCGGTGAAGTTTAATCTGAAAGTTTGTTGGCAGTCCTATGTCATAAATTCTTCATCATCATCAACAGGAATGACTCATCGTGTAAACAGATTCTGATAACCTAAAGGCAAAAGGAAAACAAAGACTCAAACAGGATACTTAAACAGGGCGAAAAAACATTTATGGCTTAATATTTTTGCGGTTGTTGTTGTTGTTGTTAAGCACCGTTGAGTCAGATCTGACCCATAGCAACCCTGTACAGGGTTTCCAAGTCTGCAAATCTTTGCAGAAGAAGAGTCATTAAATAGTAAACATTGGGTTATGAGTAGTTACTACGTGTTTTTAAAATACTACGTGTTTTTAAAACCAACACATATCAAAGCCACTTAAAAGACATTTTATGATCTGAGACCATTTTGTAACATGCACTATAAGATTCTGTTGTTGTTGTTCTCAAGTGCCGTTGAGTCAATTCCAACCCATAGCGACCCTGTATAGGGTTTCCAAGGAGCAGCTGGTGAGCTTGAACCGCCGACCTTGCAGTTCAAATGGCTTTGCAGTCTGGCACATTAATCCACAGCGCCACACCAGGTAGAGACAGTCTATTGTTAAGAAATGTCACTGTTTCAAACAGAGAAAAAAATACCACTTCTGGGAAGGCTGTTTTTTGTTTTTTTTATCAGAGATACACTATTCCAGGGGGCCTTCAAAAAGTTTGTGGAAAAATACCATAATCTTTTCATTCCATTTTTCCATGAATATTTTGAAGTCCTTCCATATTTGATTCAGAAAGTCAATAGGACCTTTACAGGTGGAGAAAAATTCTCTTCTGGGCTCACCTAACACTGCAGAGAATTTAGCTGGGAAGTCAGCAGGGGCTGATTCTTGAGATGCCAATAGCAGACCCACAGTCCCGCAGGACCTTTTACCATTTTCCTGAGCAAAGGTTTTCATTCCCATGAGTGGACACCTGCTGTTCTCCGGGGCCTGCAGTCTGCCCCCACGCATGCGATCGTGGGCACAATTCAACAAAATTTTACTCCATCCTGCACCATCCCCAAGATCAGCTGCAGAGCTGACTAGTGCACTCTTGTAACTTACCCCCAGACCGCCAAAATCTAGTCTGCCTGCTCAAGAAAAGCAGAGAGCACCCAGGAATCTGTGTCCCTGGGGGACAGTCCTTAACCAAAGACTCATCACTTGCTGCTGTTAAGTTGACGTGTAATCCATCCAGATTCAGTTGATCCTGTGTGTGCAGTGTTGAAGGGTTTTCAACACTGTAACCTTTTAGAAACAGATTGGCCAATCTTACAAGGTGCTTCTAAATGGGTTTGAACCAGAAATCTCGGGGCTAGTAGCTGAGTGCTTAATCGTTTTGATACCCAGGAATTGTGAGGAGAGTGATATTAATAGCCTAGCTCCCTGGCCACTGATTAAGACAACTCTGAAGTAAGATCTAGCCTGATTCTAAAGCTCCCTGTGGAATTAAGCCAAGGTTACCCTCCCAAGTACTTGGCTTGATAACAAGGTCTTCCTTCTTCTGGCTTTCCTTTTAGACCTACTTCCTCATTTCTCTACCTGTTTTTCCTAAGGAATGTTTCCTTTAAATCACATTCACACTAATTCCTAAATCTGCTTCTAGGGGAACCATGTTGTGTTTCCAGATGCTATGTTCCCAACCCCAACTTCAATCTAGCATTTCCTGGCCACAGATGATTGGCCCAAAGATGGGCCCCTTGCTCAAAGGCAGCCCACCTATAGACTGTCCAACAGACTCAGGTGGCCTAGCAGAAAAGTTAGTCTAGGCAGGTTCTCTCTCTCAGGAACTCTGATCTTGAGTCAGACAAAGTCGTTGAGTCATCTTATTTGACATTGGGAAGACTTAGTGGCACATTGGTTAAAGTACTCTGCTGCTAACCAAAAGATCTGTGGTTCAAACCCAGCAGCTGCTCCTTGGGAGAAAGATGTGGCATTCTGCTTCCATAAACTTACCCCTATGAGGAAGTCCTACCCTGTCCTCTGAGTTGGAATCTAATCAAAGACAATGGGTTTGGTTGTCGGTTTGGGATTCAATATTGGAGAATTACAGTCAAGATTCATATAGGTGGTTTGCTGAAGAGTAACAAGCTAACTGTTTCATTGGAGCCAAAGGCATCCTGAATGACCTTCTAGTTCCCATGATATTTCTTATATCTGTGCGACACTTTCTACAAACTTGTTTCTCAAGGTGAGTCAATATCTTTCTGGTTCTCAAGGAGCCTCAAACACAGTTAGGAATCACGTCGTTGGTGAGTTCAAATTTCTGTCCATTTATTGTCAAACTGTTCAGGACAATGGTTCAGAAAATCATCAAGGAAGTAATAATGATATGAGCTGAAGCAACATGAAGCCAACGTGGTACTCATACAAGTTGGCTATGAAGTCTGTGGGCACCATTATGACCTCCTGATGATGGGCTCCCTCCTCCAGATCATTTGTCTTTGTTTTATCTTTGTCCTGATAATATTTAATAAAGGGTATCTGTACAATCAGCTCTGTACTGCCAACCACAAGGTAGGTGGTTCAAACACATCAGCCGCTCCTCAGAAACCCCGCAAAGGGTCGTTACATGTCAGAACTGACTCGATGACACTTAGCAACAACAACATAAAATATATTTGAATACATGGTCTTTTGTGGGGTCCTGTTGTGGTGCTGTAGGATAAGCACTGGTGTGCTTATCTGTTCAAAACCACCAGCCGTTACTTGGAAACCCTATACAGGGTCATTATGAGTCAGAGCCAACTTAGAAACAAAAGCATCTTGGAAACCATACACAGGGTCATTATGAGTCAGAACCAACTTAGCAACAACAACAGCAAGGATCTTTTTTACCCTAGAACAATACCAACAACAAAATTGTTCTGTAAAATCTTTCTACATTGAATTACAACATTGTTAGTTGCAAAATTAATAGTAACTGAGTAGATGCATTTTAAAAAGTTTTTCCATTTCTTTAATTACTACTTCATTCTCAATAAAAATAAGTCATTAATGTAAGTTCCCAAGGACTAATTACCACAATGTTGTAGCTAAAACACCAGAAACTTGGACAAAATTAGCAACTATAAAGATCCCTGCAGCAATAAGAACAGCATGTACATGCTTGGAGCTTGTACAGAAGAAACCAAATGATTGGGAGTATCATTAAAATTGGGTAATAATGACAACTCTGACAGGGACACATTTGTTGTTGTTAAGTGCCAGAGAGTTGGTTCCAATTCATAGCTACCCTGTATAGGATTTCTGAGGAGTGACTGGTAAGTTTGAACCACCAACCTTGTGGTTAGAAGCCCAGTGCTTATCCTACAGACGCATACCAAGAATCAAAAAAATAAATCAATGTACAGTTTTAACCTTAAAGGTATATTGATCCTGGGAGCCATCAAGGCAAGTGGTCAGGTCTCCTCAGGGCAAACCCCCTTCCAAGACTAAAACTCAAGGGGAATATATGAGCAGGCATGTGGTCTTGTTGCTGACCACATTGGTCACTGATAAGGAGAAGTGGGGGAAAAACAGCAATGAAGTTGTGTGCTAAGTCTGACCACATTCAGTAGACTCCTGTTAACCTGGATTGAGACCTGGTTGGCCAGCATATGGCAAGACTCCTGGGCCCAGGTACAGGGACATAGCCACAGAGGACTAGAGCGGAGTGTGGAATGTCCAACTGATATGAAGTAAGGGGAGATGCACAAGAACACCCAAACTTGCAGATAGTACCCACTTGACCTGCTGGCTTCAATGGCTGGATGATCAGAACATGACTAGAAGAAGAAAGAAGAGGAAAAAAAACATAATCTGCTACAATTTGATGAACTTGACCTATGCTTGTGGATGCAGTAGGTCAGAGGAGGGAACATATCTTTACAGCGAGGATCATTCCCACCTTGGTACACAGGGTCGACAAAGATGGGAAACTTAGTGATTGGCAAACCAAAAATGGGGGTGCTACAAAGGCAAGAAGTGACTGACTTGCAAGCTTTCAAGAAGGAACCCAGATCCAGAACATGCGGGGGGAAGGTAGAATCACCACTGAGTGGTTTCCAACCTGTCTGAATGGAGCTGATGAAAGGAGATGAGGATAAGACTCTCATGGTACAATAGTGAATACTTGCTATCAGGACTGACTGTGAGTGTTGGAAATGTAAAGGTGGACATTTTATAACAAAAGGAGGAGCATGGTTGATTTTGCAGTACAGGAGTGGAGGTCCCTGGGACCATCAAAGGAGAAGATCAGAGTGTGGGACCCTATCCAGAAAAGCAGTGATGCCAGAGATGGAGGCAGAGATGATGACACAGAGAGAGGGAGTGGCTGGGGATTCTAGACTCAGGGAGGGCGAGGGGCTTTGTGCTGACGGCCCAGGGAGCAGGCTTGCAGGATACACCCTTTGGTTGTTTGATGATGCATGGAGGGGATTGTAATCATTGCAATGAAACAAAAAAGAGCATGAATGTAAAGCTAATATTCTCCCATGTAAACTATCATATCATTCACAATAAAAAATTTAAAACAAAACAAGGTATATTGACACATGTAAGCTTGTTGTTGTGTGCCATCGAGTTGGTTCCCACCCATAGCGACCCTGTATAGGGTTTCTGAGGAATCACTGTTGAGATTTAACTGCCAACCTTGCAGTTCAAATAACTTTGCAGTCCAGCTCATTAATCCACAGCACCACATGTAAGCTAGGCTTGCCAAAAATGATTTTTATTGCTATAACTAAAAAATTCTTTTTTTATTTAAAAAAAGAATTTCTGCTGAAACACTTCACATTATTTTATAGACAGTTGTTGTGGTATTACCCCCTCTGGCAGAGTCACCTGGTGCAGTACACCTCCCCCCCAGATCCCCCCTGGACCTCTCGAGTGATGTCACTGCGTCTCTCCCTACCCTAAGTGCTCCTCAGAGCTCATCAGAGTCACAATGCATAGACATCTAGACATGTCTGCTGCTGAAACAGTCCCAAATGCGGCGCATGATTCATCAAGATTTTACAGTGCAGATTTCAGGGTCTCATCCCCAGGGGGTGGCAACTGGAGAGCACCACCAACTTTATTACAAAGAAGGAGACTTCCTGGGAATTGAATGTTGATACCAGATCTTATCGTTTACTCAGATGGCCTTTACTTTACATTAATCTTGGGAGCACTTACAGACAAAGAAACCACACATATTCTGATTTCCTTTTTTTTTTTTAGGTGTATATTTCTGTACTTTTAATGTTATTGTACAGAGAGGTTGCCAGTTTTTTGCTTGTGAGTGAGTTTTTTGTTGTTTTTTTTTTAAGTAGTTCTAGTGTGGCACTGTAGGCTAAGCACTAGACTATGCTAACTGAAAGGTGTGCAGTTCAAACCCACCAGCCACCCCTTAGAAATTCTATACGGGGTCTCTATGAGTCAGAATTGGATCGACAGCACTAAACAGCAACAATTGAAATGAACTTTAAATTGTTTGAAGTCTCAATGAGAAATGTTCAAACCTCTCCCTCATCTGCCCCATGAGGTATTTGTATTCTGTGTTTGGAAAGAGACTTCAGATAACTGAATTGAAGTTAGTAGACACACAGAGAGTGAAATCTAGAAGAATCTTAGTAGCTCCTCAGTTCAGGCACATGTGTTAGATGAGGAAACTGAGGCCAATGAGTTAAGTGCCTTTCCCAGTCAGCCTTGCGACACCTGTCTCAGCATCCTTTCATCTTCCTCTTATTCTGAGACTCAGGGTTCTCTGTAGAGTTTTATTTCTAGTGCTATTCTGCAAGCAACACTTCCAGTCTAATGGAACGAAGGTGGGCTTCTACCTCTGCAATCACACCCCCCAGGCAGTTTTATCACCCCTGTGCTTGGTCAGACTCTGGTGATAGAGACCAATATACAGCATCCATATCAATGGAGAAAAGATTGAAGTTGTTAAAGACTGCATTTTGCTTGGATTAACCATCAACACTCATGGATGCAGCAGTCAAGAAATCAAATGATGTATTGCATTTGGCAAATCTACTGCCCAAGACCTCTGTAAAGTGTTCAAGAACAAAGATGTCAATCTGAGGACTAAGGTGCGCCAGACCCAAGCCATGGTATTTTCAGTAACTTCATACGCAAATGAAAGTCACACAGTGAATAAAGAAGAACACAGAAGCATTGATATATTTGAGTTACAGTGCTGGAGGAGAATATTAAAAATATCATGGACTGCCAAAAGAACAAACAAATCTGTGTTGGAAAAAGTACAGCCAGAATGCTCCTTGGATGCCAAGGAGACTTCATCTCTCATATTTCGTACATATTATCATGAAGGACCAATCCTTGGTGAAGAATATCATGTTTGTTACAGTGGAGGGTCTGAGATGAAGAAGAAGACCCCCAATGAGAGGGACTGGCACAGTGGCGGCAGCAATGGGCTCAGGTGTAGCAGCGATTGTGAGGTTGGCTCAGGACTGGGCAGTATTTCTTTCTGTTGTGCATAGGGTCACTGTGAGTCAGTACCGACTCGATAGAACCTAACAACATCAACAACAACATCCATTACTGCATAGGGGTAGCCCTATGGAAGAGCACTTCAAGATTAAAAACCGAAAAACTAAAAAAGCAAATCTTACCATGCTCTAATGACTTTTGTTTATTTAAATCTCCAGACCAGCTTACATACATCTGCTGAGAATTGTTGTTAAGTGCCATCGAGTCAGTTCCAACCCATTTGCCCTGTGTGGGTTTCCAAGGAGCAGTTGGTGGGTTTAAACTGCCAACCTTGTGGTTTGTAGTCCTGTGCTTCTACTATAATGCTACACCAGGACTCCAATCTACTGAGAATACATCCTTATATATCTTCTATTGTTGTTATTGGTGTCAGGTGCCATCGAGTCAGTCCCGACACATAACACCCTTGTTACTCAGAGCAGAACGAAACACTGCCAGGTTCTGCGCCAGCTTCCCAAATGCTGTTATGTTTGAGTCCATTGCTGCTGCCACTGTGCCAATCCATCTTGTTAGGGGTCTTCCTCTTTTTCACTGACCCTCCACTTTACTTAGCATGCTTGTATCTTATCTTCTACCTCCCAGGAAGTTGCTTGCTTGTCTGAGCCCAATCTGAGAATCATGAACTTGATACTATTTTTCTCCTTCTCTCTTTCAGCACAACTTTTGGACTATCATCCAATTAAAAGAAAGAGAAAACCCAGTGAGCAGTGTCAAAATCTGTGGGCCACCCCTTGCCATCTCTAACCTTGCAGGGTCCCCAATGCAGTGTCAATCTACTTGATCTCAGCCCACCCTTACAGTGGCTCAGAGCGTGACACTATCAAAGAGAGAACCAACCAATAACAAACATCTTGCTTCAACTTGGAGTTTTCTTACTCACAAAACCCAGCATTCATTTTAAAGAAATCCCTGTCCAGATGAATTCACCTGCCAGTTTTTTTCTTTCTCCCAAATCTTCTCTTTTCCTGTTTGAGTCAAGGTCACTAAATTTGAACTTCAAAAGATATGACTGGATGGAGAGACAGAGACTATTTTGTGAACTGATATGCCTTGATCTCATTAAAAGGAGAGGGGAGGGTTCACTCAATTATGTTAGGATTTGGCAATAGTTGATCTTCAATATTTCTCCCTCCTTTTCTCTTTGTAAGCCTTGGTGTGCCGACCTTCTTCAAGCCATTTGTTTTTCTGGAATCATAAATGGTCTCCTTATATGCTCATAAAATAACTGCTCAGAAAAAATCTTATGTTTAAGTTTTGTTGGGTTTTTATTAGTTTTAGCAGTCAGCATGCCATTGCTGTAAATTTTAAAAGGGATGATCGTTTGCTTGTCCTATGTAGGAATACACGGAGCTCTGGTAGCGTAGTGGTTACAAATCGGGCTGCTAACTTCAAGGTTGGCAGTTTGAAACTACCAGTCATTCTGTGGGAGAAAGATGAGGCTTTCTGCTCCCGTAAAGGTTTACAGCCTCAGAAACCCTGTGCACAGCCACTATGAGTTGGAACCGACGCCACAGTACTTAACAACAACAACAACATGTAGGAATACAGTCCTGCAGAAGTCACAGTACCAAAGTGGCTGGTCCTTAAGATAAGATTTGATGTGCATTGGCGCACTGCTGTGGGTCCCAAAGCCCAAGCCCTCCGCTATGAATAGGCGACAAATGCTCTGACACCCAGATCCATCAGCCCTTAAACAGTCAGGTCAGATGGGGCTATTCGTCCCTTCATCTAAACTGCTGAATAAATAAACCAGGATTCTCCTTAGATGCAAGACGGGTGAAACTTGTACTAACTTTCTTTTTTCTGTGTCATAAGGAAAGAGCAAGTGAAAATAAGAAAAACGCTCAATGGAATTTGGTTTAACCGATAGCTACAACAATGAACTCAAACAAGGCAATGGTCAGGAAGATGAGACAGGATTGGGCAAGGGTTCTTTCTGTTATACATAGGATCACTGAGAACTAAGAGCAAGCTACATACATCTGTGGTGGAAAACATGCGAACCTATTCACTATAGATTGGCTGGTGGCTGTGTGCCATGGAGTCGGTTCTGACCCATAGCGACCCTGCACAGGGTTTCTGAGGCTGTGAGTCTTTACGGCAGCAGAAAGCCTCATCTTTCTCCCGCGGAACAGCTGGTAGTTTCAAACTGCTGACATTGCAGTTGGCAGCCTGATTCGTAACCACTACGCTACCAGAGCTCTTCCACTATAGATTAGTAAGTAAGCAAATGTCTGCTGTGCTTATCTTGCTTACTGGGTACTCTAAAAATTTGGAAAGAGACTTTGCTTTGGTGAGAAAGTGTTCTGGACTTGGGAGAGCGACAGATGCCAGCCATAACTAGAAGCAGAATCTCTGATGTGGTGAAAAACGTGAAATTGTTCACTACAGATCAGTAAGTAAACACAAGTAAGTCCTGCTTACCTTGCTTAGTGAGTATTCCAACACTGAGAAGAAATGCTATCGTTTCTGTAGGTGTGGTGATGTGGAAAGTGCTTGAACTTCTGAGGATCACAGTTACCTGCTCCAGCAGCTGCTGCCCAAGCTCCCCATGGGAGACTCAGCCACAGGTGAGAAGCTGCATGCTCCAGCGGAGATAAGCAATGAGAGACTAGTTTCTACCTCTTCCCCTCACTTCCCTGCCCTGGCATGTTGGAAAGAACTTTCAATTCACATCTGGCTCACTAACAAGACAGATGTGAATCAAAAGACTTGGTCTGTCTCTACTAGTACAAGACATTGAACAAGTTTTATGCCTTTCTGATACTCAGTTTGCTTATCTATAAAATTGTAACAATAATAACAACTCTACAGAGGTATAGTCTTACTTAATTTGCATCTAGAATGTTCCTTAGAAGCCAGGATGATGAGACTTCACCTCTAATACTTCATACATGTTACCAGGAGGGACCAGTGCCTGGAGAGGGACATCGTACATAGTAGAAATAGAGGAAGACCCCCCAAAGAGATGGATTAACGCAGTGGCAGCAGCAACGAGCTCAAGTGTAACAACAATTGTGAGATGGGCACAGGACCAGGCAGTGTCCTGTTCTGTTGTACATCAGGTTGCTGTGAGTCGGAACCAACTCAATGGCACCTAACCACAACAACAGGTTGGCATGCAAATTAAATCAACTATAGTTGAAATAGCATCTCTCTTCCCTTCTGTAAAGAACAATGTTGTTCCTATGAAACAGAGAGGAATTACTGGAGGAACGTTTGTGAACCCACAGAGCCCCACACGGTAGCTATTTTTTCCCTGTTCTCCACCTCCCACGGCTGTGTAGTGGGAAGGAAAGCTCTGCATTATCTTACAGCAGAACCACAGCAAGGCAGAGCTTATTTATACTTCAGCCGTAACAGTGGATGAGCTCACCAGGTCTTACAGAAAATGACCAAGGACTTCTTGAAAGGTGACAACTATTTTTAAATAGCTAGACTTTTGTAAAAAATATGTTTTCCACTCTTTCCTTGCATTCTTGCAGCTTACGGTAGATTGGTCCAAGACTTAATTTAGATCAGTGTTTATTATGAGTTGTATAGCTCATTCTCTCCTTCCCCCTGTTCGATATGCCTGAAGTTCATGTACACTTTCAAGCACACAGCTAAAGAAATACTAATTGGAACCTATTACATGATCCCTGTTACAAGGAAGTTTGAATCATTTTCCTATTGCTTTTTCTGTAAAGCATCCAAGGGAGTCGGGAAGAGTCTGCAAAGAACGGAGGGGCACACATGGTCAGTCTATCCTGGTGATAATGAAGTTAGGAAACACAGGGCAGCAGGAAAAACAGGAAACAGTTTCAGCTGGGTCTGAAGCATCATTTGAGACACAACACAGATCGCTTCTGTGGACCAATATAGACTGCTGTACTGCGGGAGATACAGGAACACAGTCCAAGGGCTTGTGGGCATGATGATGGTTTTAGAGATTCAATTTACAATTCCCGGACTTGAGTATGTAGTCATTCCTGCAGCTGGTCTGTCTAGGAGAAACTGGGTCAAGGAGTCCCTCTGGTTTACCCCCTTCCACAGAACAATTTCTCCCTCTTTATAGGAATTACAAGGAGTTTTTTGTTTCTTTTTATTTTAATTAAAGTTTTTATTGTGAACTGAGTGATAGTTTACATGGGAAAACATCAGTTTTACACTCATTGTTTCATTGCAATGATTACAATCTCCTCTGCATCATCATTCAACAGTATTTGCTTCCATTCCCTCTGGTTTTGTTTGTTTGGGGTGGGGGTGGGGCAGGCAAGGAATCTTGAAGAGGTAAGTACAATGATCAGTGCACTTGATTCCTAACTAAAATGTTGGAGGTTCAAGTCCAACAACTAGAGTCATGTCAGAAGAAAAGTCTGAAGATACACTCGTACTCCTGAAAAATCAGCCTGTGGAATACAGTTCTGCTTTGACACATGTGGGATCACAGTGAACTAGCATCACAATAAGACAAGGTCAAAGGCAACTTTTTAGGGGAGTCCATCGCCCTAGGGCAGGGGTGGAGAACCTTTTTTCTGCCAAAATTTATACCATCATTCTCAGGCCATATAAAATTATTAAATTAAAAATAGTCTGCTATATTTGGTCAAAATTTAATTAACTCACTCCTAATGTGATGGTAAGGAGCTCTGGTAGCGTAGTGGTTACGAATCAGGCTGTGAACCACAAGGTCAGCAGTTCGAAACTACCAGCTGTTATGCAGGAGAAAGATGAGGCTTTCTGCTCCTGTAAAGATTTACAGCCTCGGAAACCCTGTTCGGGGTTGCTATGGGTCGGAACCAACTCGACGGCACTTAACAACAACAACAACAATGTGATGGTACTTAAAAACAACAACAATGTGTTGGCGGAAGGAGCTCTGGTAGCGTAGTGGTTATGAATCAGGCTGCGAACCGCAAGATCAGCAGTTTGAAACTACCAGCTGCTATGCGGGAGAAAGATGAGGCGTTCTACTCCCATAAAGATTTACAGCGTTGGAAATCCTGTTCAGGGTCGCTATGGGTCAGAACCGACTCGACGGCACTTAACAACAACAACAACAACGTGATGGTGGGGGTCCTGGTATGGCGCTGTGGGTTAATGCTCTGGACTGCAAAGACTGAACCACAAGATCAGCAGTTCAAACTCACCAGCTGCTCCTTGGAAACCCTATACAGGGTCTCTCTGAGTCGACCCAACTCGATGGCATATAACAACAATGTGATGGTTGGCAGAGCCAGACCAAATGATTTTCCTTGGGCCAGATGTTCCTTATTCCTGCCCTAGGGCATATATATAAAGCCAGGATCTTGTTAAGTGCCATCAAGTCGGTTATGACCCAAAGCAACCCTATATAGGGTTTCTGAGGAGCAGCTGGTGAGCTTGAACCACTGACTTTGCAGTTCAAACGGCTTTGCAGTCTGGCACATTAACCCACAGCGCCACACCAGGACTTCAAAACCAGGATGTCAAAGGTAAAACTCAAAAAGTTGAAAAGTTGAGCAAGTGTATCACATTTTACCTGATGACTTAGTTTACTGGAAAACAGTTTATATGTCAGTTCATAATCTTTTACAGAATTGAAGGCCTAAATGGTTGTCCAATCATCAAATAACTTTTGATGATAGCCTATCTTGCTGTTTCTGATATATAATTCAAAGGGAGTTGTATTTTAAATTGAATAATACTGGTATGAGAATAGTCCTTGCAGTTCCATCTATTAATATATATGAATAAGGTTTCTTAATACCAACATCTCTAAAAATGAGACACAAGGATAGAACCCAAACTGACATACAGCTCAGCTTAGCAACAATAATTTGCACATATGCAGCATAAGTAAATGTATAACTATCCCACCCATCCCACTGAGTGAGGCATTTCCAATAAACTGTTACTTTACATGTTTACATAATCCATATTTAATAAATTTGTAATTGTGTAGGTCAAGGAGCTCTGGTAGCGTAGTGGTTATGAGTCGGGCTGCTAACCTCAAGATTAGCAGTTTCAAACTACCAGCCGTTCTGCGGGACAAAGATGAGGCTTTACAGTCTCAGAAACCCTATACAGGGTGGCTATGAGTTGGAACCAACTCCATGTCACACCATCAGTACCACCACATTGTGTAGGTCAATTGTATGTTGTTGTTGTTATTAGGTGCCATTGAGCTGGTACCGACTCATAGTGACCTTATGCACAGCAGAACGAAACAATGTCCGATCCTGGGCCAACCTCACTACTGTTGCCATACTTGAGTCCATCGATGCTGCCACTTGGCCAATCCATCTCGTTGGGGGTCTTCCTCTTTTTCTCTGACCCTCCATCTTACCAAACATGATAG
>NW_006408970.1:892446-893072 GCF_000296735.1 Chrysochloris asiatica
CCGGAAGAAAAGAATGCATCACCAGTGAAAACAAGACTAAATATAGCAGTCTTTAATCACAAAAAAGGGAGAGTGGGGCGGAGAAGAAAAAGAAGCAGAAGAGAGAAAAAAGAAGGAAAAAAAAAAATCTGTAGCTTAATATGAGTATTTCTTTAATGTCCTAACTCTCTTTCAGTTACGTCTGCCCTCCCATCCCTACTGTTAGGTGCTGTTGAGTCTATTCCAACCTGTAGAAACCCTGTATAGGGGCTCCAAGGAGCGGCTGGTGAGCCCGAACCACCAACCCTGCAGTTCAGAAAGTTTTTCAGTGTGGCACCTCAACCCACAGTGCTATGCCGGGGCTCCTCTCAAACCAGTGAAGAAGAAAAAAAAAAGCAAACCAAATAGGACACACATCCGCGTCCCCCGTATAGGGTTTCCACGTAGCGGCTGGTTAGCTTGAACCACCGACCTTGCAGTGGTGCCTTAACCCACAGCGCTACGCCAGGACGCCATTCAAACCAGTGAGAAAAAGCTGACCAAATAGTCTGCGCATCCGCATCTCCCGTATAGGTTTCCATGGAGCGGCTGGTTAGCTTGAACCACTGACCTTGCAGTTCAAAAGGCTTTACAGTGGTGCTTTAACC
>NW_006408970.1:893172-893941 GCF_000296735.1 Chrysochloris asiatica
AAAAAAAAAAAAAAAGCCAACCAAATAGTATGCACATCCACGTCTCCTGTATAGGGTTTCCGAGGAGCAACTGGTGAGCTTGAACCACCGACTTTGCAGTTCAAAAGGCTTTACAGTGACACCTTACCCTGCCACGCTACGCCGGGATGCCTCTCCAACCAGTGAGAGAAAGCCAGTGACACCTTACCCTACCACGCTACGCCGGGACGCCTCTCCAACCAGTGAGAGAAAGCCGACCAAATGGAACGCACCTCCGTGTCTCCCGTATAGGGTTTCTGAGGAGCAGCTGGTGAGCTTGAACCACCGACCTTGCAGTTCAAAAGGCTTTACAGTGGCACATTAACCCGCCGCGCTATGCCGGGAAGCCTCTCAAACCAGTGAGAAAAAGCCGACCAAATAGAACGCACATCTGCGTCTCCCGTATAAGGTTTCCGAGGAGCGGCTGGTGAGCTTGAACCACCGACCTTGCAGTTCAAAAAGTATTGGAGGCGCAGCACCTTAACCCACAGAGTTACACCAGAACCCCTCCCAATGTAGTGCAAAAAGGCTGACCAAATACGTGTCTCAGCTTGGGCTGAGTGTGTGTGAGTTCCTGGAAGAGGAAACTGCCAGCAGTGAGGGTGGGTCTTGGCCAATAGGCTAAGCACCTACCTCTATTCACCGAATGTAGGTGGGCAAACCGTGAGTGCACCTATTACCCTACACCAAAGAAAAAAATAAAATCGGACCCACAAAAAATCGGCAGAGTATACTGTGCACCTTTTTTTTT
>NW_006408970.1:894659-898250 GCF_000296735.1 Chrysochloris asiatica
GTCAGAGAAAAAGAGGAAGATCCCAGCGAAATGGATTGGCAAAGTGGTAGCATCAATGGGCTTAAGCATGACAACAATTGTGAGGTTGGCCCAGGATTGGGCAATGTTTTGTTCTGTTGTGCATAAGGTTGCTATGAGTCAGAACTGACTCGATGACACCTAACAACAACAACAACAACCACAAGGCTGCTAACCTTAGTTTTTTCTCATTATTTCTCTCATCTGCCAATGCTCTCCATTTGCTTGTGTTCCTGAGCACCACATGCTCAATAGAATATCCCTGCTGGCCTCTGGCCAATCTATAAGTAGGGTCAGCAGAAGTCAGCTTCCCTCCCGGTGGCAGCCAAGCTTGGTAGACATACCACCACACATAGAGACCTTGCTATACAAAAACCCTTGACTAACAGGCCCTTTGAGCTCCCAGAAAGTGAAAGTACCACTCCCAGGTACTTTCCTTGTGGATTGTACAGTGTACCAGATAGGGAAAGTAAACGTCTTCTAAGTCTGCAAATATGTAGCTCAGAAGGTTTCATTAGGATCTACTTTTAGTTCTGTTGAAAGTATAAATTTAATCAGCAAAGTTTCTTCTCTCTTGGAGATTAAAACTCAAGAGAATAAATAATGATGTAACAATACCAATTAAATGCACATACATCCACCCTTGTCTTCCAGTTTGCCATACAGTGGTAGCTTGTGTGTTGCTTTGATGCTGAAAGCTGCACCAAAATATTTCAAATACCCGTAGGGTCGCTCAAGATGGGCAGCTTTCAGCAGAACTTCCAGACTAAACCAGGCCAGCAAGAAAGGCCTAGTGATCTGCTTTTGAAAATCAACCAATGAAAACCTATGGATCACAAGGAAAGACTGTCTAACATAACGCTGGAAAATGAGTGCCCTAGATTAGAAGGCCCTCAGAATACACAGTAACCCAAACAATGGGGCTGAGAAGCCAAACAGTTGAGAAGATGACACAGGACCAAGCGGTTTTTTGTTCTGTTGTACATGGACTGAAGCCAAGTCAATGGTGATTGAAAACTTGTGTGTGTGTGTGTGTGTGTGTGTGTATGGAGCTCTGGTAGAATAGTGGTTATGAATCAGGCTGCTAACCTCAACATCAGCAGTTCGAAACTACCAGCTGTTCCACGGGAGAAAGATGAGGCTTTCTGCTCACGTAAAGATTTACAGGCTCAGAAACCCTGTACAGGGTCACTATGAGTCGGAACCGACTCCACGGCACATCACCACACACCACACATGTACATATATGGGAAGCTCAGTGGTGCTGTAGGATAAGCATGAGACTATAAACCACATCAGTGATTCAAGCCCACTAACCACCCTGCAGGAGAAAGATGAGGCTTTCTGGCCCCACAAAGAGTTTAAAAGCCTAAGAAATCTTATACAGGGTTTCTATGAGTCATAATTGACTCAAAAGCACATAACAATATAATGAAACCTCATACACATAATGAAATCCATGAAAATGAAAACACAAAAACATATAGCATTTAGTTAAAGTGCCTGCATCATACCATCATTTCTATGACTCTGGTTTTCCTTTCAGGTTGTAGCCATGGCTGGGTGTGTGACTATCAAAGCGGTCTAATACATCCCTGGTCCAACTACTCTAAAAATCAACATAAATTGAAATCTGGGGAAAGGAATTTGGGCTCATGAGACTAAGCGTTGCCACATCCGGTTGTACGAAACTGAAATCGCTCCTCAGCTCCAGAGCGAAAGAGCCCTTTGTACATTCTTTATGCTGGAGCCCCTCCAAGGTCCCTATGGCTAGATGGGGTCTGAGGCCCACCCCACCCAAACCACCTATGGGAAAGACCAGGCACAGGATGAAGCCCCAATGAGAATGGGAAATTCATGGCAGCCCACAGGTTTAGCACAGGACTGCTCTGCTAGCGTAGTGGTTACGAATCGGGCTGTGAACAGTAAGTTTAGCAGTTCGAAACTACCAGCGGTTCCACGGGAGAAAGATGAGGCGTTCTGCTCTCGTAAAGATTTACAGCCTCGGAAACCCTGTGCAGGCTCGCTATGAGTCAGAACCGACTCCACGGCATTTAACAACAACAACAGTATCCCGAAACCTCTGAACCCCATCAGGCCCCTCAGAAGAGGCCATAGTCCCACGACTATAGCGGGGGCAAAGCACAGTCACCCCTGAAGTGATGTTTCTGTCTCTGGGGGTGACTGGCTCACGGAGGTAACTTATTACAAGTTCTCCCACGCAGAATGCCCTACTCCTTTGGGTGAGATGGGGCATTCCTGGACAGTTATGAGAGGGAGAGGCCCTCCACAGACAGGCTGTGGGTCATGACTGGTGTACCCTAACCCCCCACCCACACACACAAGACTTTTCCTGGATTAGGAGAGCACGGACCAGCTTCTTGGAGCTTCAAGAGAGCATGGTCCATTCTCACAGAACGGTGTCAAAATAAATAAATAAAACTTTAGCCACCAAAAAGCGAAAACAAAACAAATGCCTTTTAAGTAATTCAGCTTATTTATTTGTTCTCCTCAGTTACCACAAAGCGCATATATACTCCAGAGTTTGTTGTTGTTAAGTACTGTGGGGTCGTTTCTGACTCATATTGACCCAGTACAGGTTTTCCAAGGCTACAAATCTTTACAGGAGCAGAAAGCCTCATCTTTCTCCTGCGGAACAGCTGTAGTTTCTAACTGCATTTCTTAAAGTCCTCATATCTCAGCCTTCCCATCCACTTCCCCCCACCCTGCAGCTGTTCTCCTGTCGAAATGCCCAGGGAAACCCCCAGACCTAGTCCAGTGCCTCCTGAGCTTGTGATGTTGTTAGCTGTCATCAAGAGGGTCTTCACAAACAAAGGAGTAGGATGCTGCCTCATTCTGTGATGTCCCTGTTGGAGGTTAGAGATAGGGCCATTGTGATCCCCAGGATCTTCAGGGGTGGAAGTAGACCACCCTATCAGTCTGGAAGCTTCGCTGAAACCTAGTCAGCATCATAGCAACATACAAGTGTCCACTGACAGACAGTAGTGAGTATGCATGAAGTGCTCTGGCTGGGAATCAAACCCTGTGTCTCCTGCCACCGAACCACGGATGCTGTATCCTGCCCTACTCTCCCTCTTCCCACTTTCTGCTCCAGTCCCATCTCACTCCCCCATTTTCCTGACTCTACATCACAAAAGCCCTCAGAATAGATCTACTGACCATGAATCCTCCCTCCCTGAAAAAGAAGAAACAAAAAACTCTCTTAATGAATGGCTAGAAATATTCATGGGTTCAGCGTGTTCAGTCATTTAGAAGTAGCCCTCATAAAAGGGCTCGGAGCTGCTTCTGACTCATAGAAACCCGTTGTATCCAAGGCTGCAAATCTCTGCAGGAGCAGAAAGTCCCATCTTTCTCCCATGGAGTGAATGGTGGATTCGAACTTCTGACCATGCAGCTAACAACCCAACGTGTAAACCACTACTCCACCAGGGCTCCCAGCACCCTATTAGTGAAGAAGATACATTATGATATTTTTATACTTTTTAACTAATAAGTTAGAAATAACATGAATGGTTGCGTGACTCTTTTCAGGATATTCATGTAAGATAAGAC
>NW_006408970.1:899554-906351 GCF_000296735.1 Chrysochloris asiatica
CAGCAGGTTAAGCATTAGACTTCTAACTGCCTGGTCCTGTGTCATCCCAGCAATCAGCAGTTCAAACCCAACAGCTGTTCTGTGGGAGAAAGATGAGACTGTCTACCACCTACGTCTTGGGAACCCTATGGAGCAGTTCTATTGTCTCCTATAGGGATCCGAGACGTCAGAATCGACTCAATGGTAGTGACGTTTTTTGGTTTTTAAATACTTATTGGACTATTGTTGAAGTTCACTGTGACTTTGGAAAAATAGCTCCTTATATACTCAAGGTTCAAAAGGACTCTTGAGAGCAGATGACCTGAATAGGTAGCCCCAACTCCATAGACGCAGAAACCTGGATGACGGGAGAATTAGAACCAATTCCCACTGGTTAAGAGCCACCCCAGGGAAATGGTCTCTCCCCCACTTGCAACAGCAGTTACCCATGCCTACATCTGGGAAAGGATGAATCTGGGGGAAGTATAGGTGTGGTGGGACCTGCCTACATTTGTGCAAGAAAGCGTGGAGAGGGAGCAGAGGCAAGATGTGGCCATACCAGAACAGAGCTTGTTCCAGATCCCAATTCCAAGCTCTGTCTGTCCTTCCCGCAGCAATGCCCAGCCCCCCAGCACCTACAGACAAACCTGTTCTCTACCCAATCTACCATGTTGACCTCTGACGGCAGGTACACAGGTTCCATTATGAGATCCTTGTCTAACTTGGTCAGGCCCAGGATGGAATTGGGCCACAAAGAAGGATCATCCTACCCAAACGCAGACACTGCTGCTAGGGAAGATCCTTCCCAGAGTTGAGAAAGGAGCAGAAAGTAGCAGGCTAGAGGCTAGGGAGGGCCTCCACTCACCAAAAAAGGCCACCAGACGCAGAAACTGGGCATGCTGGACGGAAACACTGGCAGCTGCAAGGTCAAGACCTTCCTGAGGCTTTGCTCTCAATTGGACAGAAGCAAGCAGACACTTGTTTCACTGAGAACAATGGGCAGTGTAGTGAGTACCCCTGCTTTCCTTGCATAGGTAAACAGGCACATGCACACTAATGTCCTCGGCAACCCCTCTGAAGAAGTCAGTAAACAAAGCACATGAAATTCCCCCAAATTATGACATTTCATGCATATAATAATATGGATAGCCCCCATCTGTAGTAGTAGACCTCTCTGGAGATAACTGTCTAGGGCCTGGATGTTAGAACACTTCCCCGGCTCTGCCTCCGAGAATGAACTCTCCCCCAATGGCAACACCTATCACCCAGGGCTACATCCTTGCTCCTCAAAATTTGGTCCTTGGACCATCAACATCACTAAGGAGCTTGCTAGACGCACAAAAGCTGAAATTCTGCTTTTCTGATAAAGCAACAGATCAGAGTTTGCAAGTTACCAGGACATGTACATACATTGTAAGGCAAAGGTGGAATAGTGATAGAATTCTCACCATTCTCACCAACCATAAGGGAGGCCACGGTTTGATTCCCCTACCAAAGCAACACCACTAATCTGTCCGTGGAGGCTTGTGGGTTGCCATGATGCTGAAAAGATTTCAGCAGAACTTTCAGACTAAGAAAGACTAGGAAGTAAGGACTGGCAATCGACTTTTTAAAAATCTGCCAGTGAAAACCCACAGCTCACAACAGTTTCATGAACAATCAATGATGGGATGGCACAGGGCTGGGCATCATTTCATTGTGCTGTGCAGGGGGGTGGCATGTTGTCTGGGAGGGGTACTCTGGACTCTGCGGGGTCCACAAGACGGGACTCTGAGCAGCACCATTATCACTTTCAGTTGAGTTTTTACTCCACTCTGTTAGGTTTCTCACGAGCTGCACATATGAGTGCACGGTTGGTTGGTTTTAAGTGTCTTTGTGTCACTTTTGACTCATAGTGACCCTATGCATAGAGTAGAACTGACTCATGGGGTTTTCCTGGCTGTATGGAAACAGATTGAGTGCCAGGTCATTTTTCCTCAGAGCTATGGAACTGGGTAAACTTGGGTGATTCCTGGATTTCCTACTATTTATAGCCTCCTATGCGTAGTGGTTCAAGGAGCTCTGGTAGCGTAGTGGTTACGAATCGGGCTGCGAACTTTAAGGTCAGCGGTTCGAAACTACCAGTCGCTCTGCGGGAGAAAGATGAGGCTTTCTACTCCCGTAAAGATTTACACCCTCGGAAACCCTGTACAGGGTCGCTATGGGTCAGACCCGACTTGATGGCACTTAACAACAACAACAACAACAACAATGCGTAGTGGTTCGCAGCCAGATTCTCAACTAGTACTTACGAATCCGGCTGCAAACCACAGGGTCAGTAGTTCGAAACTTCCAGCTGTTCCGCGGGAGAAAGATGAGGCGTTCTGCTCCCGCGTAAAGATTTACAGCCTCGGAAACCCTGTACAAGGTCACTATGAGTCGGAACTGACTCCATGGCATATAACAACAACAACATGCGTAGTGGTTAAGGAGCTCTCGGGCTGTGAACCTTAAGGTCAGCAGTTTGAAACTACCAGCTGTTCCATGGGAGAAAGATGAAGTTCTCTACTCCTGTAAAGATTTACAGCCACGGAAACCCTGTACAGGGTCGCTATGAGTCGGAACCGACTCCACAGCACATAACAACAACAACAACAACATATATCCTCATAAGGAGCTCTGGTAGCGCAGTGGTTCCGAATCAGGCTGCTAACCTCAAGGTGAGCAGTTCAAAACTACCAGCTGTTTCACTGGAGAAAGATGAGGCTTCCTGCTCCTGTCAAGATCTACAGCCTCGGAAACCCTGTGCAGGGTAGCAATGAGTCGGTACCAACTCCACTGACAACAGCATACATCCTCATACTCTTCTTGTTCCCCAAAGCCTATTAGAAATAGGAGAAAATCCAGGAATGACCCAGTTCACCCCACTTAAATGAAAAGAAGCCCAGAGAGGTTTGAAGAGCTGCCCCAGGTCACACAGTTAGGATGGTCTGCACTAGATCCAGGTGTGGTGGCCTGAAGGAGAAACATTCTCCAACTCAATTCAATATGGCTGTAATTGAGTTCATGCAAAGTACCAGACAACCATTATGTGGAAATTCATTATCTTCACACCTCAAGGTAGGCTTTGCTGTAAGGTTTCAGACTAAACTATGTGTGGAAAACTCCTTACAAAATTTCTCCACAAAAAGAGGCCCAGATGCAATTGCAACACTTAGGTGAAAATGGGGAAAGAATGAAATGTGAGCTCACTTTGAAATAAATTACAGGATAATAAAGAAAACATGAGGACTTTGGTTTTTCTTTGGTAGAATTCTCTCCTTCCTTGAGAGACTCAAGGGTCCTGGTGTGGCGTTTTAGGATAAAGCATTGTACTGCAAGGTCAGTGTCTCAACCCCACCAGCTGCTCCTTGGAAACCTTATCATGGGTTTCTATGAGTTGGAAGCCACTTGATGACACTCATCATCATCAACAACAACAACAACAACAACAACAACGAGAGACTCAGGTTTGAGCCCTGGCCAATGGCTCTCATATGCAGCCAACACCACTCTGTAAGTGGAGGATACATGGTGCTACAATGCTAAACAGGCCTCAGCAGAGCTTCCAGACTAAGACAAACTAGGAAGAAAGGGCGGGTGGTCTACTTCCAAAATCAGCCAATGAAAACCCACACAGCAACAATCCACAGCCAATCATGATGATGGTATTCAACCAGGCAGCATTTCGTTCAGCTGTGCACAGGTCACCCTAAGGCAGGGTCAAGTGTGGTGCTGTGGGTTAATGTGCTGGATTAGTAGGTCAGTTTGAACCGCGAGGTTGGCAGTTTAAGCTCACCAGCCGCTCCTTGGAAATCCTATTCAGGGTTGTTGTGAGTCAGAACCAATTCGACGGTACTTAACAACAACAAACAACAAAAATGGGCTCAAACATAACAATTGTGAGGATGGGTACAGGATCGGGCAATGTTTGTTCTGACTCAAGTCACCTAACAACAATAAGGAAATGTCTAATGACTTTAGACTGAAACCAAGCAAAGCAATACAATACAGTGAATAGAATGAAATGTCTTTATCTTCTAGCCATAAAAGATGTTTTGTCATGCATATCTTGATTGTGTGACTTTTGTTGGTGTTCCCTGTCGAGGGTTTCCAAGAAGCTGCTTGTGGGTTTGAACTGCCGACCTTGCAGTTCAACTTTAAAACGTTTTTAATTGACTTGTAGAACATGAATGTATTCTCTTTGTCAAACAACACATAAACCCAAAGAAGAAAACTCAATATTCTCTCTTAACACTTCCCTTTCACTTGCCCATTCTTAAAGATAAGCACCATTAACATTTTGTTTTCCTTTTCTGTGTTTAAAAACAGACCTCAGACCTCTAAAAATGCTATTATAAATGTGCACAGTGCAAAATCCATCTCATATTAAAGAATACTTGTGTTTCCCTTTATGAACTACCCCGTGGGAAGTGCGATGGCTCTGTACGATACACACTGGATTGAAAATCACAAGGTTGGTGGTTCCAGCTCACCAGTTGTTACTCCTAGGGAGAGAGAGATGAGGCTTTCTGCTCCCGCAAAGATGTACAGCTTCAGAAGCCGTATACAGGGTTCCTATGATTTGGAACTGACTTGATCACACTTAACAACAACAACAACATTATTGTCCCTTTTTCATTCTCCTCTTTTGGTTGTCGGTCTTTTTCTTTGTTGTTGTTGTTATTTTGTAGAAACAGAGTTTCTGAGCACTGTGGACCAGTCTCCTGCCCTACAGAGCTTCAGATGTGGGCAGGTAGGGATCCTCTGGGCCCCTCGGGTGGGCCTAGGCTGCTTCCTATGTGTGTTGCGACCTGGAAGCAGTTGGTTCCAGAACGCCTACACTTAACCTTATTGCATGGTGATGGTGGTGGTGGTGGTGGTGGTGGTGATCATGGTGGTGGTGGTGGTGGTGTGCCATGGAGTCGGTTCCAACTCTTAGTGACCCTGTATAGGTTCAAACAGACCCTGTATATTCTGTTTATAAAATGAATTGCATTAATTAAACCCTTTATAGGGTTTCTGAGGCTGTAAATCTTTACAGGAGCAGAAAGCCTCATCTTTCTCCGGTAGAGCCCCTGGTAGTTTTGAACTGCTAACCTTGAGGTTAGCAGCCCGACTCGTAATCACCGTGTTACCAGAGCTCCTTGACCTCATTGCATACTTCCTCATAAATTTGAGGTTGGCTTTTGGATGAGATTATTGTATTCTATCATTTAGAAGAAGTATTCACTAATCACCACTTTAGAACAAGTTGTGAACAAGAAGAGTTACTGAACATTTTTAAAGCCTTTTCAGTATACTCCTTCTACATAATCTGATTTTTCACTTTTATTCTGTTCATAAAATGAATTACATCAATTCATATCGAACCATCCTTTCATATGCCTTTTAAAAAGCTTAAAAATCAAACTACTATAAAACCAGTAACAAGATAGAGTAGCTCTTCTTTACAATTCCCAGTCTTACCTTTGATATAATTGATCAATTTTTGATGTTATCTGTTGACTTCCTGTAAGTTAGATGATGGTTTGGCGTCTTACATCACCACTGCTCCCCCACTCCACCCATTCTCACAGAAAAGATGTATCTCATCATTGGTTCAGTAATCAGTGTTTATATAATTATGATTAAGCAAATGTCATTCACTGCAAAGTCAAGTAATATATGTTTTCATTAGTGTATAAGGGGACTTCAAAAATGAAAAAAAAATGGAATTAAAAGATAATGGAAAATGTCCAGAAACTTTTTGAAGCCCCCTCCTATAACTGTAACTAGTAATTGCCTATGTTTTCCTTAGCAGAGTTTCCCTATATGATGTCTATCTTTTACATTTTCTTTCCTATCTGTTACCTACCTACCAACCATGTGTTCCAAATGCTTAGCATGTAATTGACAGATAATTTGTTCATTCCATTTTAGTTCTCAAGTGGATTTCCTGTTTCCTACTTCCCTTGTCTTCTTCATTTTCTTTTGCTTTTCTTACTCATTTTGGTGGAATAAATCCTTATAGCTTTCTATGTAAAGACTTATGGCTAGCAAATGTTTTATTCCTCATACATCTGAGAATATCATTAAACTTCCTTCACACTTCATTACATTCCAGGTTGGAAATAAATTCCCCCAGAATTTTGTCATCTGGTTTTCAGGGTTATATTAAGATGCCACTTTTATTGCTTTTTGTATTTAGTGGTTATGAGTTGGGCTGCTAACTTCTAGGTCAAAAGTTTGAAACTACTAGTTGTTCTTCCGGAGAAAGATGGGGCTTTCTGCTCCCATAGGGATTTATAGCCTCGGAAACCCTATGCAAGGTCGCTATGAGTGGAACCGACTCCATGGCATACCACCACCACCACCACCATTTTACTCTTTTAATATTTAAGGTCTTTTCTTAATCCCTGTTGTTTTGAAATTTCATGTAATTGTATAAAATGACAGATTTTATATGATTTTTCTGTTGTTTATTTGCTGTCTGCTTTATTTAGATTTTTCTTTTCAGATGACTCTTGGTTGATCCTTACAATCAGGACTGTTTCAGATTTGGAAATTTTCCATGAAGCTATACAGGATTGTTATGAGTCAAAACCAACTGGCCAGCACTTAACAACAATGACATTTCTTAGACAATTTCCTCCCCTCAGTTTTCTCAGAAACGCATATTAGATGGCTGCTGAGCCTTTTGAATTGTTCATAGAATCTGCTAGTGTTCTTTTCACTTCTTTCCTCAGTTTTATTCCTTTATAATTTTATTTATACATTTTAGAAGATTCCATGTCCTGAGTCTCCCAGGCTTCTCGTCC
>NW_006408970.1:908582-925839 GCF_000296735.1 Chrysochloris asiatica
CTTGTTTCCTTTGTCAATTTTTTTTCTCTTCTTTTAGTCGAGTTGTGATCATCAAGCCATTGAAGTTAGGTCAAATGTTTACTATATGCAAGTCTAGGCATTTGTAAGCATCTCCCCTCACTTCATATCAGCTGGACATTCCACTCTCAGCTGTAGCCCTCCATGGCTATGTCCCTGTCCACAGGCTCAGGAGTCCCCAGGTCTCACCATAGTTTGGGCCAATCAGCCCTTCCTCTTCTCTCTCTCAGCTCCAGTTCGACGGGGGTCTATGGAATGTGGTCACACTGTAGATGATATTTTTTCCATTTATATTTACTGTGACTGTATCTATTATAGTAACTAAATTTCAACAGTATTGGAAGTCTCATTTATATGAAAAACTCCAAAGCAGAATAGGAACATGTACCTCCATCAGAACTAACATCTAACCGACTGCCTTACAGAGTTCAGTGAAGATAATGAAAGCACCTAGGACCTGGTGACCAGTGAAAGGTGACTATTAGAATTATGGTGATGACATTGTGAATCATTTCAGTTGAGATGGAACAGACCAGAAAGATGATTTCTCATGGAGGCATTAAACCCACACCCTGCTTCCACCCTTCTACTAATAAAAATGCTCAAACCATAAAAATTAAATTGTATGCCAAAGTCCAGTGGACATGAATCACTAGACGTAAAACTTTCAGAAACCATCCTGTACTAGGCAATGAAGTGCATTCATCACCATCATATGCATATGACTTATTAGACTTTACTATTAATATTTTGTCAAGAGTTTGCTCAGAAGGCTTCAAGTAAACAGCTCAGACTTGGTTCCATTCAATTTGGAGTTATTACTCATCATTTGAAGGTTTGGATTCACGTATTTTTATGGTGACTGGCAGGAGTTTGACCTTCAGCTAAACCATGATTTATTTATCACAAAGCAATAAAGCTGCAGAATTCCATATTTCAAGAGGCATAAGAAAACTTATGGATGCATTTATTTGCTCCTCTTATCTGTAAAGATGAAGAAATAGAGACTTCATAGTTAGTGAATGAGGATTCCTGGTGTGGCAACATAGGATCAACACTGGGCTTTGAACCGCAGGTTGGCAGTTCAAACCCACCAGCTACTCCTCAGAAACCCTAAACAGAGTCACTATGAGTCAGAACTGACCCGAAGGCACTTAACAACCATAAGGTTAATGAATGAGGCAGTCCCAAGCCTAGACCCTCTAACTTTCATTCAGTGCTCTTTGTGAAACAAATCTTAGTTTCTTGGGAAAAATAAATGTATAAGTTTATGGTGTTCCCCTGCCCAGTTTCTTCACTCTCCTCCATGATGGTCAGCACTTAAAATATATCTGAGTTCAGCTAATGCCAACGTTCCTGGTCAAAATCTGCACCTTCAACTAGCCAAGCACCTTCAAAATGTATGCAATTAACCCAAAGTGAAACTAAAGATCTGCACATTACTGCAAATTTCTGCAAGGCAGAAAATCCTTCAGTGAATATCCAACTGATCCTTATCATGTTCTTCCTCTGTAGCCTTTGAGGTAACTGGAAGTGGTCCATTGGGTTAAGTGTTGAGCTGCTAACCACAAGGTTGGAAGTTCAAACCCACCAGACACTCCACAGAAGAAAGACAAGACAGTCTCAGAAACCTTCCAGAGCAGTCCTTCTCTGTCCTGCGGGGTCACTGTGGGGCAGAATCACCTTAATGGCAGTGATTAAATGCAAAGTGGAGTCCCTGGGTGGTGCAAATTATTAGCATGCTTAGCTGCTACCAAAAGGTTGAAAGTTCTAGTTTACTGAGAGGTAAGAAAGACCTGGAAAACCACTTCCACAAAGCCAGCCATTGAAAACCCCTCAGTTCCACTCTGGCGTACATGGAGTTCCATGAATCAGAATCAACTTAACAGCAAATGAGTTTCAGTGCCAGGTCCTATTCTAACCACTCCATATCTTCCATCATTTCATGCTCCAATTGTCACCTTGCTCATTGGAAAGTGAAGAAAAGCAAAACACACATGTTTCTCACATAGTTTACTGGTGAAGGAGGCAGGATCCAGACCCAGGCAATAGGTAATATTATTTCTCAGCAACAGATTAACGTGTGGTAGTCAGAAGAACAGGACTCTGGTAGCGTAGTGGTTATGAATTGGGCTGCTAATCTCACAGTCAGCAGTTCGAAACTACCAGCTGTTCCATGGGAGAAAGATGAGGCTTTTTGCTCCTATAAAAATTTACAGCCTCAGAAATCCTGTACAGGGTCGTGCTATGAGTCGGAACCGACTCCACGGCATATAACCACCAACCCACCAGTCAGAAGAACGGGGCTAAAATTTCTGCTCTACCCACTGATTTTCTTCTAGTTAATCTTTCCAGTTCTAGCTACTGAGTAGTGAGTGGTTACAAATTGGGCTGCAAACCTTAAGGTCAACAGTTCGAAACTACCTGCTGTTCCACAGGAGAAAGATTTATAGCTTCAGAAACCCTGTACAGGGTTGCTATGGGTCGGAACCAACTCCATGGCACATAGCTACCACCAGCACCATTTACTGAGTAAGTTTTACTATGTAAGCTATAATTAGAAAGATGTAACACCATTTTAAGAGTCCTGGTGTGACGCTGTGGGTTAATGCACTGGACTGCAAGATTGGCTTGAAATGTGAGGTTGGTGGTTCAAGCTCACCAGCCGTTCTTCAGAAACCCTATACAGGGTTGCAACCAACTCAATGGCATTTAGCAACAGCAACAACATGTTAGAATCAAAATGGTCTCATACCTATTTCTACGTGTGTTTGAGGGAATTGGAGTCCAGGTGTGTTGCTGTGGGTTAATGTGCTGGACTGCAAAGTCAGTTTGAACCACAAAGTGGGCAGTTCAAACTCACCAGCTGCTCCTCAGAAACTCTATACAGGGTTGCTTTGGGTTGGGACCAACTTGACGGCACTTGACAAAAACAACAACAATATGAGGTTACTTGGAGCTAGGCATGGGATGGATGGAGTGGCAGCAGAACTGGGCTCAAGCGTAACAATTGTAAGGCTGATACAGGACCCGCCAGAGTCTTGCTGTGTTGTGCATAGAGTTGTTAGGAATCCAAGTCAACTCAGTGGCATCTAACAGCTACAACGAGTGAAAGGGGTGTGTTCCTGTGGTTCTCTCTATACGCCATTAGCAAAATCACTCACCCAGCTTTCTGAAGAGCAAGTGCTTAGTGAGTCAGAAGGCCTCACTCATAAAATAAGCTTTTGAATGTGGCACCTTTTCTCAAAGAGGTGCCTGCTATCCTCCTCCTTTAAGAGACCACAGTCTGTGAATTCCTGGGATAGTTTCACTGCAAATGCCAAGATCCAGGACATCTACAATTGACTCCCTGGACTATGCCTGTGCTAACTCCCACTGCCTTGAATTTTTTTATGGGAGTTAGGGACAAAGGCTATTTTGTGGCAACTCCCTCTGCCTCCTGCCCAGAACTGGCTCTCTTGGAATGCACTAATTGCTACTGAACAAAAGGACGCCTGTACCTCTCAGTCCATGACTGGGCATTGATTCTTATTGCCTTTCATCAAAACTGCCAGTGTTTCCTTCCTCAAGCCCTCTCTCAGAGGCCAAACATGTCGTCTCTCTGTACTTGTAGGGAAACGTTTGTGGTATGTGAGAAATGGCAGGCTACATTCACCCAGCAACTAGTGGAAAGAAACACCTCTGACTAGTTACAAGGGTCCCTTTTGTCTGTTTTGGCACGTGTCACTGTGAATGACTGTTTGGACCCAACCCAAGTGGAGGGAACCACTTAGCATCAGTCAAAGTCTTATAGCCACCAGCTTGGTGTTGACCCGCAAAGAAACATGGCTCTACCAGGAAGGCTCTGAAGGGCATGGCAAGGTGGTAGATGGAGCACCTACATAAAACTCCCATGAAATAAATTTATGTTGTGATTATTAAATGCCATTGAGTTGGCTCTGACTCATAGGGACCTCGTATAGGGTTTCCTTGAAGAAGTTGGAATGTTGGCACTGCCATTCCAGTGCTTATCCTCCAGCCTCACATAAGTTCACAGCAACACTGAGAAAATGTAATTGAGTACCATTAATTATAAGGATGGAGCAGGGGTGGGGTTTGTGAAATATAAACAATGAACTAGAAGATCAGAAAACACAGACGTCAAATCCAGTAGAAGGCTATTAGTCAAATGCAGGAATACTAGTGCCAGGCTAAAGCACTCAGCTTCTAACTGACAAACTGGTGGTTCTAACCCACCATATGGCTCCATGGGAGAAAGACGTAGTGACCCATTCCTGTAAAGATTACAGCCACCAATCCTCCTGTCAAACGGTGTTGCTATGAGTTGAAATTGACTTGACCATACCTAAGAACATATGAAAAACAAAAAACACACAAACCAAATAACAAACTTTCCAAAATAAAATCTGCAAGTCATATTAGAAGTGAGGATGACAAGACATCTCTCTCATACTTTGGACACATAACTAGGAAGGACCAGTCAGTCCCTAAAGAAGTACCTCATACTTGGTAAAGTGGAGGCTAATGACACAGTGGCAGCTACAATGAACTCAAACATAACAACAGTGTGAGCATGGGCAGTGTCTTTCTGTTATACATAGGGTTGCTATGATTCGGAACTGACTCCATGGCACCTGACAACAACAGCAACATGCAGGTACATACACAACTATTCATTAATAAACCTATCGTACACATCTACAAGAATCCCTGGGTGGTGTAAATGCTTAAACACTTCACCTGCTGACGGAAAGGTTGGAGATACAAGATCACTCAGCAGATCCTTGGCAAAAAAAGACCTGGCATTTTACCTTTGAAAAATGAGCCATTGAAAACTCTGTGGATGATGGTGGTTCTACTCTAACACACATAAGGTTGCCATAAGTCAAGATGGACTGGCTACTGATTACAAGTTAACATGAAAAAGATAAACAATCCCATAGAAAAATGACTAGTGCAGATGAGCAGACATTTTGGAGAAACAGAAACACAAATGGCCAATCTACTTCTTGTTGTTACATGCTGTCAAGTCAATTTCAACTGAGAGCAGCCCTATGCACAACAGAACAGAAAGAAACAGACGAAACACTGCTCAATCCTGCATTATCCTCACAATTGTTGCTACACTTGAGCCCATTGTTGCTGCTATGGTGTCAATCTCATTAGGGGTCTCCCTCTTTTTTGCTGTCCCTCCACTTTACCAAGGATTATGTCCTTTTACAAAGGTTTGTCCCTCCTGATAATATGTCCAAAGTATGAGAGATGAAGTCTTACTATCCTTGCCTCCAAGGGGCACACTGGTTGTCTTTCACCTAACACAGACCTGTTTGTTCTTCGGACAGTCCATGGTACTTTCAATACTCTTCTCCAACACCAGAACTCAAATGCATCAATTCATCTATGTTCTTTCTTATTCATTGTCCAACTTGCACATGCACATGACACAATTGAAAATACCATGGCTTGGGTCAGAGACACCTTACTCCTCAATCTTGCTCTTGAACACTTTAAAGAGATCTTGTGCAGAAGATTTGCTGCCAATGCACTTACAAGATGATAAATCTCACTTGTGGTTAAATTCAAATCAGAATAACAACAACTAATTATATGATAAATGAAAAATAAAACGATAGCTCATTTTAAGTAAGATGGTGTGGCACTATAGGATAAACACTTGCTAATCACAAGGTCAGTGGTTCAAATCCACCAGCTGCTCCTCAGAAATCCTATACAGGGTCACTGTGGGTTAGAAACAACTCAACTGCACTGAACAGCAACAACAAATCGAATGTTTAAAAACAGTTTTATTCTTACTTTTTCCTATCATTCCAGTAATATAGAAGGAAGACTTTCCCATTATTTGCTATATACTAGCTAAACTATTTACAGGAGCTCTGGTGACTCTAGGATAAGCACTGGACTGCTAACCACAAGGTTGGCAGTTCAAACCCACCAGTCTCGCCTTAAGAACAAAGAAGAGGATTTCTGCTCTGGTAATGATTTACATCTCAGAAACCCCAGGCAGAGTGAGCTTTGTAAGTTGGAACTGACTGAACGTCACCTAACAACAAGAAAAATTAAACTATTTTATCTCCCTAGTCTTATAAATGAAGTTCTGGTATGGTTGTTGTTGTTGTTGTTAAGTGCCATCGAGTCGGTTCCGACCCATAGCGACCCTGTACAGGGTTTCCGAGGGTGTAAATCTTTACGGGAGTAGAAAGCCTCATCTTTCTCCCGCGGAGCGGCTGGTAGTTTCGAACCGCTGACCTTAAGGTTCGCAGCCCGATTCGTAACCACTACGCTACCAGAGCTGCAGGATAATGCACTGGACTGTAAGGTCAGTTTGAACCACAAGGTCGGCAGTTCAAACTCACCAGCTGCTACTGAGAAACCCTATACAAGGTTACTATGAGTCAGTACTGACTCGACTGCACTAACAATCAACAGTCTTTACTTTATTTCCCCTTAAAAACAAAATGAAACCCTATTCTTACAAGGAAAACATATTGCTTAAAATAGAGTTTGCCTAGCCACAAGCTAAAAGAAAATATTTGTTAAAAAAAAAAAAAAAGAATTTATATTTATATGTGTAAATAACTTTTTTAATTCTGTACTAAGAAGACAAACAAACCAATTAAAAAAAAAGGGCAAAATATTTGGAAGACACTTAACCAAAAGTGATATATACAAAGCAAATAAACTCATGGAAAGTTACTCAATATCATTAGCCATTGTTGTTGTGGTTGTTAAGTGCCATTGAGTCTGATCCAACTCATAGTGTTAGATTTCCAAAAAGTGACTGGTAAGCTTGAACCAGTCAGGGTTTCCAAAGAGTGACTGGTAAGCTTGAACCACCAACCTTGAGGTTCAAACTGACTTTGCAGTCCAGTGCATTAGCCCGCTGAGCCACACCAGGACTCCTAGGGAAACATAAATTAAAACTACAATGAGATCTCATCATAACCCCATTTTCACTGAGTTGTTTCTGACTCCTAGCCACCCTATAGGATAGAGTGAGACTGCTCTATAGGGTTTACTGGGGCAGACTGCCTCATCTTTCTCCCACTGAGCTGCTGACGAGTTTGTTACTCAGTGCTTAACACACTGGGTCACGAGAGCTCCTGAGATAATGTCCACTGAAATATTGTAATTAAAAAGACTAACCACACCCAGTGTAGTGAAGAATATAAAAGAACTGGAGTCCTGGTGTAGCGCTCCAGTTTGAACCTCAATATCAGTAGTTCAAATTCACCAGCCACTCCATGGAAACCCTATACAGGGTTGCTGTAAGTCAGAACGGACTCAACAGCACTTAACAACAACAAGACGCATAGGTACTGCTGGTAAGAATGCAAAAGATACAACCATTTTGGAAAACAGTCAGCTTCTTAAAAGGTTAAGTATATGTTAGCAGGCCAAAAGAGCAAAATCAAGAAACTATTTATATGCTGGAAGAAAGTATTCCCAAACCCCATCTCCAACAAATGACCGGTATCTACTAGAATGTATAAAAAGATGTCTCAGAACTCAACAGTAAAAACAAACAAACAAAAAACAATCCCATTAGAAAATAGACAAAAAAATGACTAGATGGTTCACTACTGAGGATACACAGAAGGTAAATGTACACATGAACAAAATTATTAGCTATTAGAGTAATTACAGATTAAAACCCCAATGAGCTATCACTACACCCCTATCAAAATAGTTAAAATAAAAATAGTGGCAGCATCAAATGCTGGCAAGGATGTGGAGAAACCAACGGACTCAGATATTGCTGGTTGTTGTTGTTGTTGTTAAGTACCATTGAATCGGTTCCAGCTCATAGTTGTTGTTGTTTTTAGGTGCCATCGAGTTGGTACCGACCCATAGCGACCCATATGCACAGCAGAACAAAACACTGCCTAATCCTGGGCCAACCTCACTACTGTTGCCACTCTTGAGCCCATTGATGCTGCCACTTTGCCAATCCATCTCACTGGGGGTCTTCCTCTTTTTCTCTGACCCTCCACCCTACCAAACATGATATCCTTCTCTAGCGACTGCTCCCTCCTGACAGTATGTCCAAAGTATGAGAGACGAAGTTTGGCCATCTTGGCCTCCAAGGAGCACTCTAGCTGCACTTCTTCCAACAAGGATCTGTTGGTTCTTTTGGCAGTCCATGGCACTTTCAATATTCTCCTCCAACTCATAGAACCCCCCTCAAAATATGGGTTAGAATCCTAAACCCTATACCTGTGGATATAATTCTGATTTGAAAGAGGTTGTTTTTGTTGTTGTTGTTGTTGTAATGTTGATGAGGTCATATCAGTGAGCATACAGGGAACAGTATAGAAGAAATAAGTAAGGAGCCCTGATAGCGAAGTGGGTTACACTAATGGCAAGATCAGCAGTTCAAATCTACTAGCCACTGTGCAGGAGAACAATGAGGCTTTCTGCTCCCATAAAGATTTACAGCCTCAGAAACCCTAGTCAGGGTCGCTATGAGTCGACTTCACAACACTTAACAACTCACAGGAAACTGTCAAAACAATGCTGCCAAGGGCTCCTCAGAAAAGTGGTTGGTTAGCTCTTGGACTCCAGTTTCTGACTGATAATTAATAGCCTTGGGCACTTGTGTGGGTTTAGGACTGATTTAGTTATCATGCTCTACCTTGATGACCTCAAGTTAGAAAGAAATGTTGCTAATATTCTGGGGTATTGGGGCTGAAGTCTTCATCACGATGTAATCAGGCCCTGGAATTTATAGAGGAGGAAACTACAGCCCAGTGACGTGATATGACTCATTCTATGAGATAAGAAGTGTGTTCTGGCCAATTTAGTGCTGCCATTCCCAAAGATGGGTGGTCCAAGTGTAGTCTAGAAAGTGTGTCTGTGTTTACTCAGCACTGCACTGTGGAAGCCGGCAAGAAAGGGAATTTCTTTTGGGCTTGTGAAGAGATGTCAGATGACAAGCACACTGATGTAGCCCGAGGTGAAACATTATACCGTCAGCCCCTAAAACCATCTCTCTTTGTGACTGTTGCTCTGACAGAAATACCGCGAGTAGGAGGCTTTAAAGAATCGAAATTTATTTCATCCCAGTTCGTTGTTGTTGTTGTGTTCTGACTCACAGTTAGCATGTATATGGTTTCTGAGGAGCTACTGGTGGGTTTGAATCACTAACCTAGTGGTTAGCAGTCCAGTGCTGATCCTCCAGCAGCACATCAAGACTAGAAGTTCAGGACATCATCTCTAGGCAAAGGATCTCTCTTGATCAACTCTGGGGGAAGGGTTCTTTTCAGTTTCTCTAACACCCATGTTTCTCAATTCCTTCATGATCTGCACCTGGCTCTGTTCATCCCCCCCACTGTCTGAGCTTGCTTGCTCTTGTTATATCTCAAAAAGGAGCTCAGGTAGCATAGTGGTTACGAATAGGGCTGCATACCTCAGGGTCAGCAGTTCGAAACTACCAGCTGTTCCGCGGGAGAAAGATGAGGCTTTCTGCTCCTGTAAAGATTTACAGCCTCGGAAACCATGTACAGGGTCGCTATGAGTCGGAACCCACTCCACGTCACACCGCCACCACCACCATACTCCAAAAATGATTAGGTTTAAGAAACGCCTTCCACCAAGAATGGTCTCATTAGTACAGCAAAGAAAGCTCTAATTTGGGGATCACATCACAAAGTGAATTGTGTCTCCACACCCCCACCCCAAATATGTATTGGAAATCCTAATTCCTATACTTGTAGATATAATTGCAATTGGAAATAAGAATTCTGTTTTCTTTGCTATGTTAATAAGATCATCCCAGCTAGGGAGTGTCTTAAACCAATCACCAATCCCCTCAGCCTTTGTTCCCATCCCATGGTTGTTGTTGTTGTCAAGTCGGTTCCAACCCATAGTGACCCTGTATAGGGTTTCAGAGGAGCGACTGGTGAGCTCGAACTGCTGACCTTGCAGTTCAAACTTGACTTTTCAGTCCAGTGCATTAACCCACAGCACCACACCAGAATGAGTCTGGTGGTGGTTATGTGCCGTGGAGTCAGTTCCGACTCATAGCAACCCTGTACAGAGTTTCTGAGACTGTAAATCTTTATGGGAGCAGAAGGCCTCATCTTTCTCCCGCAGAACAGCTGGTAGTTTCGAACTAGCTGACCTTGCGGTTTGCAGCCCGATTCGTAACCACTACACTACACTTCTCCTGAGTCTAAGAACAGTTTCTCAGGTGCTTCCTGTCTGTTTATAGACACCTGTGTTCTTTGACTGTGCCCATTGCTGGACAATGTGGTTCCCAGAAGGAGTTTCTGTGTTGAAATCATTTTCATTTCTCCTGTCCTCATCACCAGGGGTGCAGATGGGGCAACATCTCCCATAACACTTCACAGTTCCTGATTCCTGCCCAATCTTCTCATCTGACCCCCACATCTAGGAGTTTTCTTAATTTTTACTTTCAGCTCTTCTCTCTTTCTTGATTCCCATAGATTGGACTGGGGGATGGAACTGAGTGAGTGAATTTTTTTCTCTCTTGCCTAACCCTGAGTACCCTCCCAGAAATCTCTCCAGCATGCCCTCACAGCTCTTCTGGTGAAAATACACGTGTTGGGTCTATCCTATCCTCTGACACAGGCATGTCTGGATTCTGTCTTAGGCTTGTAACAGTTGCATAGCCAAATGCTGTTGTATAAATAATCCTAAAGTGTTAGATAAACAAAACCCGAAGTCTAAGTGCTGTGCAAATACACAGCGTTATAAACATGTAATGAGTAGATGGTTATTGTCTACAATGAACCAGATCACTGAAGGGACTAGTCCCTAGAAAAGGTAAAGTGGAGGGTCAGAGTAAAAGAGGAAGACCCCCAACGAGATGGATTAGCACACTGGTGGCAGCAGTGGGCTCAGGCTTAGCAATGATTGTGAGGTTGGCACAGGACAAGACAATGTTTCATTCTGTTGTGCATAGGGCCACTATGAGTCAGTGCTGACTCAATGGCAGCTAAAGACAACAACCAGTACAGACCAGACGAAAACCTGGCGGAACAGTGGTGTAAATGTTAGGCTGCTAACCACAAGGTCACAACTGAGCTGTCTCTCTGTCACGTGGGCCACTTAACTCTCTGGTGTCTTATTCTGGATGGCTGTATTGGCTAAAGGATGCTTACCACCTCCCGCATGGACACGTTATGGGGTCAGTTGAGTTATATTCTCTACCATGTATGTTCCATTGAACCTAAAGGTTCCTGTTAGGATTTGGAGGCAAACAAAACCAACATCAAGAAGGCAAGCACACACACAAAGAAGGTAAACACAGCCAACATCAAGTGGCAAACACACACACAAGGAAGGTAAACACAGCCCTCAGCCTGGATTCCCTCATTATCTTGGAGAGAAATCAGGAGCTACCTCAGGTGATTACAGACAGACAATAAAAAAAACCTGATATCCCTGAGTCTCCGCTGATGGTCCTGGAGCTATTTTGGAACAACAGGGTAGCTGCCAAGCTCCAACCCTGTTCTGGGCCCCTTGCATCTCACACTCTTCCATCATCCTAAGCAGCTCTCTCCCCTGCTAGACACCCCAGAAAGACAAGGAAGAATGGACCCAGGTTGACAGGCCATCCTTTCCTTTCTGCCTATATATTTAGAGTTGCTTGTATTGGTGGAGAGTTTGGGTGTAGATATAAATGACTTGAACTGCAGGCCCCCAACTTGAATTAAGCCCATAAAAAAGAATGACGTTCTAAAAGGTTTACTAATGCAGAGACAGTTGACTGGTCACTTGTTAGATAAGTGTGTAGCAACTTTCTTCTCTGTGCCAACCCTGTGGGGGATCCTGGGGACACGGGCAAAGCCAGTAGACTCAGACTCTGTCCAAGACATGTTCAGAAGCTGTGAACGATGTACTGAGGTCTATGGATACCTTCCATGAGGTGGGATTCCCCGGGTGGTGAAACAATTAAGGGCTCAGCTAGTAACCAAAAGGTTGGAGATTCAAGTTCATTCACCGGTGCCCTGGAAGAAAAGGCTGGTGATCTACTGTCAAAAATCAGCCACTGAAAACCCTGTGGAGCAGAGTTCTACTCTGACACATGTGGGCTCAGCATGAGTCAGAGAGAGCACTAGAGTAACTGGTTCCGTGTAATGCGTGCTATGTCAGGGTAGCACAGAACAGTATGCAGTCCCAAAGAGGACACAGGGAACTCATAGGTCATGGAATGAATTGTATCCCCAAAATATATCAACTCATATATCAAAGAGTGTCAACTTAGCTGAGCAATGAGTCTCAATGGTTTGACAGTTATGGAATGATGCAATTTGGCAGTTATGTAATTATGCAATACTGGTGTGGCACTGTAAGATAAACACTGGACTGAAAACTTGGCTCAAATCGCAAGGTCAATGGTTGAAATTCACCAGCCGCTCCTTGGAAACCCTATATAGAGTTGCTTTGAGTTGGAACAGACTCAAAGGCACTAACAATCATGCACTAGCACGTGATCCAATATGATCACCCAATCAGTTGTTAGGGGATTAGGGTGAAATACAACACCCTCAGTCAAGTCAAAGCCATGAACTGATGTAAGCAGAGTTTCCCTAGGGTGTGGGCTGCATCACCTCCTATCTGTTATTGTTTTTAAGTGCTACTTAGTCGGTCCCACTCATAGCAACCCTAATAAAGTTTCCAAGGAGTGGCTGGTGAATTTGAACTGCTGGCCCTGAGATTTAAACTGACCTTGCGGTCCAGTGCTTATCCTACAGAGTCACATCAGGAAGGCATTAAAAGGAAAGAGAAGCAAGCAGAGAGAGAGGGACCCAAGAAAAACAAGCGCATCTTTTGGACTTGGGGTCCCTGCTCTGAGAATCAACTAGATACAGGGAATCATTAATACCAAGACACATGAAGATCTCCAAGGAACGCCAGACCCACAGATGTGACAAACCTTCCTTCAGAGCCAACAGAGAGAAAAAGCCTTCCTCTAGAACTAAGGCTCTGAATGCAGACTCCCAGCATCTGAATTCAGACTTCTAGTCTGTCATAGTGTAGTGGGTTAGGTGTTGCTATGATATTGGGATCTACGCCACTAGTGTTTGAAATACCAGTAGGATCACCCATGGTGAACTGGGCTCCACAGAGCTTTCAGACTAAGAATATACTAGAAAAAGGAATAAGCAGTCCACTTCTGAGGGATTAGCCACTGAAAACATTATGAAAAACTGTTTGAAGTAGTACCAGAAGACAAACCTCTCAGGTTGGAAGGCACTCAAAATATGATCCTAAAAGTAGAGTCAACTTTAATGACATGGATGAAGCAAAGCTTTGGAGACCTTCATTTGCTGATGGGGCATGACTCAAAATGAAAAGAAACAGCTACAAACATCCACTAATAATTGGAACGTGGAATTTAGGAAGAAGTAATCTAGGAAAATTGGAAGTTTTCAAAATGAAACGGAACACATCGAGATCATTACCCTAGGCATTAGTGAGCTGAAATGGACAGGTATTGGCCACTTTGAATTGGACAAGCATATGGAACAACACATGCAGGAAACATCACTCAAGAGGAATGATGTTATAGTCATCATCAAAAAGAACGTTTCAAGATCTATCTTGAAGTGCATTGTGATAGAATAACACAAGGAAGAGTAGTTAATACAACTATTATTCAAATTTACACACCAACCATCAAAACTAATTATGACTTGAAAGATTCTACCAACGTCTTCATTCTGAAATTGATCAAACATACCAACAAAGATGCATTGATCATTACTAGTGATTGGTATGTAAAAACTGAAAACAAAGAAGGATCACTAGTTGGAAAATAATGGACTTCACCTGGTGGAATACACAGGAATCAATTGACTGCGTCTCTGGGAAGAAACTCAATGAAGCTCAATATCATCATCAAAAACAAGGCCAGGGGCCCACTGTAGAACAAATCACCAATTGCTCATATGCAAGTTCAGGTTGAAGCTGAAGTAAATTAGAACAGGTCCACAAGAGCCAAAAATACAACCTTGAGTATATCCTACTCTTTAGAGACCATCTCAGAACAGATTTGATGTACTGGATACAAATGATCAAAGACCAGAAGAGTTATGAGATGGCATCAAGAACATCACACAGGAAGAAAGCAAAAAGGTCATTTAAATTACAGGAAAGAAAAGACTAAATTGGATGTCAAAAGAGACTTGGAAACTTACACTTGAACATAGAGTAGTTGAAATGATTGGAAAAAATGATGAAGTAAAAGCATTGACGAGAAAATTTTAAAAGGCAACTCAAGAAGACAAAGTAAAGTATTAGACAATGAAATGTGCAAAGACCTGGTGTTAGAAAACCAAAAAAGAAGAAAACACAGTATTTCTCAAGATGAAAGAACTGAAGAAAAAAATTCAAGCCTCAACTTGCAAAATTAAAGGATTTCTGGGCAAAATATTGAACAATGTAAGAAGCATCAAAAATGTGAAGAATATAGAGTCACTATACCAAGAAGAATAGACCAATGTTCACCCATTTCAGAATCAATATCAAGATCAAGAACCCATGATATTGAAAGAAGTCCACACAGCACTGAAGGCCTTGGTGAAAAGCAAGGCTCCAGGAATTGATGGAATACAAGTTGAAATGTTTCAACGAACTAATGCAGTGCTGGATGCGCTCAGTTGTCTATGCCAAGAAATTTGGAAGGCAGCTACGTGGCCAACAAATTGGAAGAGATCCATATTTGTGCCCGTTCCAAAGAAAGGTGACCCAACAGGATGCAGAAATCATTGAACGTTCTCAATAATATCACATGTAAGAAAAACTTTGCTGAAGGTAAATGGTTCCATCAATACATCAGTAAGGAACTGCCAGAAATTCAAAAAAGGATGTGGGCCAAGAGATCTCATTGCTGGTGTCAGATGGATCTTGGCTGAAAGCAGAGGATACCAGAAAGATGTTTGCTGGTGCTTCATTGACTACACAAAGTCTTTTGACTCTGTGGATCATAGCAAACTATGGACAACACTATAAAGAATGGGAATTTCGGAACATTTAATTGAGTTCATGAGGAACTAGACCATAGACTAAGAGGCAAAAGTCTGGGGAAAGAAAAAAACAAAACAAAACAAAGGGAGATTGCATGGTTTAATATTGGAAAACTTATGTGTCAGGGTTGTATCCTTTCATTATACTTATTCAATCTGTATGCTGAGCAAATAACTTGAGAAGCTGCATTATATGAAGAAGAATGTGGCATATGAACTGAAGGAAGATTTGATAATAACCTGCAATATGTGGATGACACAACCTTGCTTGCTGAAAGAGAAGAGAACTTAAAGTGCTTACTGATGAAGATCAAAGACTACAATCTTTAGTATGGATTGATTATTACTCAATGTAAAGAAAACAGATATCCTCATAGCTAGACCAATAAGCAACAGCATGACAAATGGAGAAAAAATTGAAATGGTCAAGGATTTCGTTTTACTTGGATCCACAATCAACACCCATGGAAGCAGCAGTCAAGAAATCAAAGGACATTGTATTGGCCAAATCTACTGCAAAAGAGTCCTGGTGTGACACCAAGAATAAGCACTGGACTGCTAACAGAAAACTTGGCAGTTCAAACCCACTGGTCGCTCCCTGGAAACCAGGTTGCTATGTGTCAGAACTGATTCGAGGACACTTAACAACAACAGAAACAACAAAGTGTCATTTTGAGGAATAATATAAGCCTGACATTAACCATGGCATTTTCCATAGCCTCCTATGCATGTGAAAGCTGGACAATGATTTAAAAGACTGAAGAAGAATTGGTGCATTTAAATTGTGGTGTTAGTGAAGAATAATGTGGGTACCATGGACTGCCTGAAGAAGAAACAAATCTGCTTGGAAGAAGTACAACCAGAATGTTCTTTGGAAGTATAGATAGATGGCAAGACTTTTTCTCATGTTCTTGGACATATTGTGAGAAGGGACCAGTCCCTGAAGAAAGATGTCATGCTTGGTAAGGTAGAGGTTAAGCAGTAAAGAAGACCATGAGATGGGGTGATGAAGTGGCTACAACAATGGGCTCAAACAACAATGGAGAAGATAGTAGCCACGTTTCCAGCTTGAGCATCTACATGGTGGCATTCGCCAAGACAGGGAACCTTGGGATCAGTTCAACAGGATTTATTCTATCTTTCTTACTTATAAAAAGCAGCAGTGAGGTATGAAAATGGCTTTTCCTGGGAACTCCACTCCAGAACGAAGTATCCCCTGAGCTCATCGACCCATTTCTCAATACGTCCCACCACTGCCAGCTTGCTATCTAGTTCCTCATCTTATCCCTGTACTTCAACTTTGTGTCCAATGAGGAGCCAAGATAACCCGCTCTCCTGAGTCCTGTTTAATTACACAAGGACTCAAGTCGGCAAAGAGAGCCCACCCATCCTCCACCATTCAATACCCCTTGTTATCTTGACCCTTGAAGTCCAGAAGTTCTCAAAAGTGGGAGTGTTTCCTCAAAAATGTGGAGTTGAATTTAGCAGTGGATAGAACACAGGACTGAATCAGACACAAGAGGATAAATTAGCCAAGAGGGGAAGCAGACACATGCCCAACTGACTGTAATTTAAAGCTGACTGCGATCAGGACAGTCACAGAGATACAGTGAGCTGTTATGAGAACACAGAGAAAGGAGAGATGAGTCCTAAGTGGGAAGGAAGTTAGCACGGGGTTAGCTGCATGGGCTCCAGAGTGGACTGCCTGGGTCTAAACATTCTTGATCTGCCACTTCCCTGGTAACAATACCCACTTTGCAGGGTTGTTGGAATGAATTAAGGACTAAACAAGATAGTGAGCTCTGGTAGCGTAGTGATTACGAATTGGGCTGCGAACCACAAGATCAGCAATTCAAAAGTACCAGTTGTTCTTTGGGCTGCAAACCAGAAGGCCAGCAGTTCAAAACTACCAGCTGTTCCATGGGAGAAAGATGAGGCTTTCTGCTCCAGTAAAGGTTTACAGCCTCAGAAACCCTGTACAGGGTCGCTATGAATTGGAACCGACTCCACAGCACACAGCCACCAAACAAGATAATTGTAGTGCTGGTGTGGCGCTGTGGGATAAAGCACTGGACCACACGGTTGGTTTGAACCACAGAGTCAATGGTTCAAACCCACCAGCCACTCCTTGGAAACCCTATACCGGGTTGCTATGAGTCAGAACCAACTTGAAGGCACTTAACAACAAGGAGCTGTGGTAGCGTAGTGCTTACGAATCGGGCTGC
>NW_006408970.1:926139-937502 GCF_000296735.1 Chrysochloris asiatica
TGACGCTGAGCAGGTTTAGCAGAACTTCCAGGCTAAGACAAACTAGGAAGCCAGACCCAGTGACCTACTTTGGAAAACCAGCCATTGAGAATGCTGTGGATCATAATGGTCCAATCCCTAACCCTTAGTGGGAATGGCGCTGGACTGGGCAGCATTGTGTTGTGTTGTACATGACAGTATCATGAGTCAGGGGCTGACCGACACACAACGAACAGCAGCAACAATTACTTGTTGGTCGTTAGGGAGGAATTCCTCATCACATAAACTGAAACTCAAGGACTGAATGGAGGGAAGTGCCTTCCCCTCAGAAGGAATTCAGTCAGCCCTGATGGACAGAGGTGGTGGTGGTCTTGTGCCAGACAGTCAGTTCAGACTCATAGTGACCCTGTGTTAGCGTTTCCGAGGCTGTAAATCTTCATGGAAGCAGAAGATTCATCTTCTTCCCACAGAGCAACTGGTAGATTTGAACTGCTGACCTTGCAGTTAGCAACCCAACTCATGACCCACTACACTGCCTGGGCTCCATTGGAGAGGAAATGGTAGTGGGGCAAAGCAAGGGGACTACTAAACTAGCCTCTGCTCCCAAGAAAAGAGAAAGTCTTTAAGGGTTTGTAAAAGCAAGGGAGTGACAAGCAGGGAAGAGAACCTTGACAAACCAATGGAAGAGGGGTTGGGATAGAGGCCAGCCAAACACTGAGAGACCCATTGTAGGCTGCTATGATACAAATAAGAGGCCAGTGAGTAATTCTGGCTCATCACTTTGCTCATCTTAAATATTTATTTCAATGTTTGCATGCATAAACAATGCAAGAACCTTGATGCAGTCTTTCCTCTCCAGCTCTTAAAAGGTTTTCTGTAAAAGTGTTCCTGGAAGAGACATTTAATGTTTTTGCTCCCTTGCCCTGAAATCGATTTCTGAGAAGCACAGCTCTGAATTTGGAAGCTGACTGAGAGTAGGATTTCTCAGGCTAGGGCCCTGGATCCATTGCACCTCCTGGTAAGGTGCTTCCTAGACTCAAGGTCTCAGATTTCCAAAGAGAGAGCAGTCCTCAGGGAATTCAACTGGGAAGTGGCTAATGAATAAATGAAAGAGTGCTCTCCATGTTTATCCATTCATCAATGATCTGCTGTTTAACCATTCATCAAAATGATAAAAGTTCAGTCTTTGCAGGACTACAGGCTGGCTGTCATTTCCTTCTAATTTACACACATAGTTGGATAGTAGAGAAGTTGAAGGTTGTACGTCAATTGGATATTATACTAGTTCCAGTCTTCTATGTTATAGATGAGGAAATGGATGCCCAGAGAAATAATCTGCTCACCGCCTTCTGATCTGTTGATGCCTTATTTACATTGGGACTCAGACATCAGGCGTCCCAGCCCACTGTGTTGTAGCATCTAGCATCCACTAGAGCACTGTTGTCCAGTAAAAATATAACAGAAGCCCTAGTGTGGCATTATAGGATAAGCACTAGATCACGAGGTCAGTTTGAATAGCAAGATTGTTGAATCAAATTCACCAGCTGTTCCTTGGAAACCCTATACAGGGTTGCTATGAGTCAGAACTGACTCAATGGCACTTACAACAATATGTAATTTTGGAGTCCTGGTGTGGTGCTGTAGGATAAGCACTGAACTGCTAGCCACAAGGTCAGTGGTTCAAATCCATCAACTGCTCCTTGTAAACCCGTAAGGGTCACATTAGTCAGAACCTACTCAACAGCACTTAACAACAACAATATGTCATTTTGGAGTCCTAGTGTGGAAAGGAACTCTGGTAGCATAGTGGTTATGAATCGGGCTGTGAACCTTAAGGTCAGTGGTTCAAAACTACCAGCCGCTCTGCAGGAGAAAGATGAGGCTTTCTACTCCCGTAAAGATTTCCACCCTCGGAAACCCTGTACAGGGTCGCTATGGGTCGGAACTGACTCAATGGCACTTAACAACAGTGTGGCACTGTAGGATAAGCACTGGGCTGCTAACTACAAGGTTGGTAGTTCAAACCCACCAGTTGCTCCTTGGACACCCTATAATGGTCACTATGAGTCAGAACTGACTCCACAACACTTAACAACAACAACATATGTCATTTTGAACCCTGCTGTGATGCTGTAGGATAAGCATTAGACTGTTAACTGCCAGGTCAGCAGTTTAAACCCACCAGCCACTCCTTGGAGGCTCTATACAGGGTTGTTATGAGTTAGGACCAACTTCAAGGCACACAACAATTTAGAAAGCAAAAAGAAACAGGTGCAATTAGTGTTGGTAGTGTATTTACTATGATGCATGCAGTTCCCTGGTTATGAACACAACCCCACCCTCGCCACTTCCACCCCTGGTGTTGTTGCTGTTGTTAAGTGTTGTGAAGTCGGTTCTGACTCACAGCAACCCTGTATAGGGTTTCCAAGGAGCGGCTGATGAGCTTGAATCGTTGACCTTACGGTTCAAATCGAGCTTACAGTCCAGCGCATTAACCCACAGCACCACACCAGGACCCTGCCCCCGGTAAAGCCTGTTCTATTAAAAATTTGAGGCACATACAATGTGGACTGCAAACCACAAGGCTGGCTATTCAAACCCACCAGTTGCTCCTTGGAAACCCTAGACAGTATCGCTATGAATCAGAACCGACTTGACGGCACTTCACAACAACAACTTTGCAACACAAAAATCAAAACATTATCATCATTATTATTATGACTACTACTTTATTATTTATGTCAAAGATGTTTTAGTGGCAAGATTTCTTCAATACTTTTATTCATAGAAAGGTATACTATAAACTTTTACTAAGTCAAACATTTGATAAACTGACGTTAGATATGAACCATACCTAAGTGTTCTGACTTACATATAAATTCTCCATAATGACAGACTTTGGAATGAAACTTGCTCATAATCCAGGGACTGTCTACATATACGAAATACACAGACTGCTTCTTTTCTCGCCTCTCAGTCTACTAGCTCAAAACACACTGTGTGCTTACTGGATTTGTCTGGGACGGGGGGCAAGGTAGGTAGGAGTCAGACTCTGAACAGCAGTATGTGCTGTGAAGGGCTTCTCCAAGGAAAGCAATAAATGGACACACCCACCAAGCCACACAGTTAGCAGCTAGTCTGCATTTCTCTCAGAAGCATTAAACATATGGAAAAATATCCCCATAATGAATGTGTAGGCTCTGGTAGACATTATCCCAGCCCACAACAAACAGAAGACTTTTTATTCAGCCACCCATTTTCAGGGTGGTTTTAGCTGACAGAAGGACTCCTGTAGGCTGTTGGTATTCCATCCATTTCTCAAAACGGCTCTATGTGGGTGGCAGTGCCAACTCCTGAGTAAAATGCTTGGGCAGAAGGTATTCCTGGGGCAAAAGGAGGATTCCCCTCTTGCTCTGGAGCACATGTTAAGTAGCGTCAGCTCAGATGACTGAACTGGAATTCCCAAGTCCCTTGAATCCAGAAAATGACTCCAAATTCCAGAGATCTATCTGGCTCCTATCTAACAGTCTGGAATTCCATTTGAAGTCCCTTAAAAGTTGTTGCCAGATGACTTTGCCGCTACCTTGTCCAAGATGCATTGTTGGGCCAAAGGTTTCTTCTGTGGTCCTCTAGATAAGATCACCTGATGGGTCTACCAGGCAGTGGGATCAACTGGAATAATAAAATCTTAAGAGAAGGTTGGTGTATTCTATCCCACCAGTTGGCTCCTGATTTGGTGTACTGAGTTCTAATCTAGACAGATGCTCAGATCAATGAAATTAATAGACGTATGTGGTGTGGCGTTGTGCGTTAATGTGTCAGACTGCAAAGCTGTTTGAACTGCAAGGTCGGTGGTTCAAGCTCACCAGCTGCTCCTCGGAAACTCTATGCAGGGTTGCTATGGGTCAAAACCGACTCAACAGCACTTAACAACAACAACACTGATGGTCAAACAGGTGGTCTCAGAGTTTGGTTGTATACAGTTTTATTCTAGAGCTTTGTCGACCAAGAAACACAGTTCTTGGGCCCTTGAATTACAGAGACCAAATTTAGAGGTGCAGCCAGAATCAGGGTGAGTCAGAATCTATTCAACATCGATTGATAAGTATAAAATACACACCAGATATCAAAACTCAGTGTGAAAATAAGTATAAAATGGCCTCATTTAAACATCTTAAATTGATCACATATTAAAATGCTCATAGTTTTCATATGCTAGACTAAAAAGTATATTATTAAAATAATTTATTTCTTTTTACTTTTTAATGTGACTATTTAAATTGTTTTAATTATAGATGCAACTCACATTATATTTCTATTGGACCGAACTGCTCTTGTGGAAGCATTTTATTTGAGAAAGCACCTCTCTGGGATTTAATTCCGATGGCATTGGTTGGTATTTGACTTCCGTTGTGGTGGCTCATGGTATAAGCATGTAACTGATAACCAGAACAAGGACTATAAAATGAAAACACTGGCTGAAGCCAGTAACCACACTGGCTGGAAGTGATGGCTTAAACTTAGGGTTGTGAGGTCATCACCCAAACCCAAATCTCTCAGTTGCAGAACTTGCTAGGGAAGGAAGGACAGTCCCAGTAGTAGCAAAATGTTGTTGTTGTTGTTGTTGTTAGGTATTGTCGAGTCAGTTCCAACCCATAGCGACCCTGAACAGGGTTTCCGAGGCTATAAATCCTTACGGGAGCAGAAAGCCTCATCTTTCTCCCATGGAGCAGCTGGTAGTTTCGAACTGTTGACCTTGCAGTTCACAGCCCGATTTATAACCACTACGCTACCAGAGCAAAATAGATCTGCTTTAATGTATGAGGTGGAATTGGTGCTGGAGACACACTATATCGCTAAAGTTTAACAGGAAATCCTGGAGCAGGACATCTCCAATGAATACTGAGTTACTTGAGTGCTTCCCACTCTCTAGAAACGGAGCATAATGCATCTCCAGAGACTGGTCCCTCCTGATAATACATTGGATATATTGTCAGGATGGACCAGTCCCTGGAGAAGGATATCATGTTTGGTAAAGTGGAGGGTCAGAGAAAACAAGGAAGACCCCCAGTGAGATGGATTGACACAGTGGTGGTAGTGATGGACTCAGGCATAGCAATGATGGTGAGGTTGGGCAGTGTTTGGTTCTGTTATGCACAGGGTTGCTATAAGGCGGTACCAAATAGCTGGCACTTATCACCACCAACAATAAGCAATGGGGCTACAAATCAGGATCTTGACAAGAGCGTTCCGGGTGGTGATAGAACTGCTTTACAAACCCTTTGCAAACAAATTGATTCTAACTCATGGCAATCTCGACAATCTCGTGTTTTACAGGCTCGAACTAAGCTCCATGGGTTTTCTTGACTGTAATCTCTATGGAAGCAGATCGCCTTTTACAATAGCCTTGCTGGGTGGATTCAAATGACCAACTTTTAGGTTACTGGTGGTGGTTATGTGCTATGTAGTCAGTTGCAACTCATAGCAAACCTGCCTAGGGTTTCTGAGGCTGTAAATCTTTATGGGAGCAGAAAGCCTCATCTTTCTCCCATGGGACGGCTGATAGTTTTGAACTTCTGACCTTGAGGTTACCAGCCTGATTCATAACCACTATGCTACCAGAGCTCCTTAGGTTCTCCTGAAGCTCTTTAGGGTTAGTAGATGAGTGTAAGCCATTTGTGCCACTTAAGGACCGTCACAAGTCGTCAAATTGGACTCTCCGGGGGATACAAATGGTTAATACATTCTACTGCTCACTGAAAGGTTAGAGGTTCAAGTACACATAGAAGTTCCTTAGAAGAAAAGTCTGCCAATCTACTTCTTAAAAAATTCACCATGGAAAACCCTATGAGCACAGTTCTACTCTGACACACTTGAGGTTTCCAAAATTGAAATCAACTCTACAGAAATTGATACTGGTAAAGACATGCTGTTGTTAACTGCCATCGAGTCGGTGCTGACTCATAGTGACCCTGTATAGGGTTTCCAAGGAGCTACTGGTGAGTTTGAACCATCAACCTTGTGGTTCAAACCCACCTTGCAGTCCTGCACTTATCCTACAGCACCACACCAGAAATCCGGTAAAGACACACCACACAAGTAAAAGTAGGGAAATCTGAACAATATGGTAAATTGCATTGATAGCAATGTCCTGGTTATGATATCGTATTATATATATCATGTTGTAAGATGTTTCTATTGAGCAAAATTGAAAGGTATAATCTCTGTGTCTTAGAACAGCTTATAAGTCTATAATTACTTCAAAATAAAATGTCTGATTAAAAAATATTAGGGTCTGAACTTGACCTATACTCATGGATGTAGTAACTCTAAATACCAACAGAGAGGGAAGGAGTCTTCACATCAAGTATCAATGCTATCTACTCTGTACACAGGGTAGATAGGGACGGGCAACTTAGACATTGGCTACCTAAAATGAGGGGGTGATAAAGGCACGAAGTGACTGGCTTACAAGGTTTCAAGAGGGAGTTTGGTTTAATAGTGTGTGGGGAAGAAAGAGTCCTCACTGAATAGTTTTCATCTTGTCTAGGTTGGTCTGGTGAAAAGAGATGGGGATAAGATTCTTAGGATTCAGTAGTGAGTAATTGTTATCATGACTAATTGCGACTGTCACTATTGTAAAGGTCTTGTAACAAAAACGGGGGAGTGGTTAATCTTACAGTCCAGAAGCAGAGGACCCTAGGACCATTAAGGGAGAAGAACACAAGCCGAATGCACGACCTGATCCAGAGAAGCAGAGACGGCAGAGATGGAGGCAGAGATGGGATCATAGAGAGGGGGAGTGGCTGAGGACTCTAGATTCATGGGAAGAGATGAACTGAGAGCTGGCTGCCACGAGACAGACTTGCAGAGTGTGTCCTTTGGTGGTGTAAGTTATTATATATTCCTGAGTGTTTTTTTGTTTTTACTTTTTTTAGAGAGCTAAAATGAATAGAGAGAAATACTGTTGATTCATGGAGGGGGTTATAATCAATGTAATGAAACAAAGTGTATGATTTGTTGAAAGTAAAACTGATGCTCTGCCTGGTAAACTTTCACTCAATCCAAAATTTAAAACTTAAATATATATATATATATATAGTTATTGTTATGTGCCATGGAGTTGATTCCTACTAATAGCGACCCTGTTTCTGAGGCTGTAAATCTTTACAGGAGCAGAAAGCCTCATCTTTCTCCCATGGAACAGCTGGTAGTTTCGAACTGCGGACCCTGAGATATATTAGGGCCTACAATATACATATATCTATATCTATCTATATCTATCTATCTCTATCTCTCTCTCTTTCTCTCTCTCTCTCTCTATATATATATATTAGGGCCTTATGATCTAAAGATCAGTTATCTTCTTTTGCAGTTCAGTCTTTCACCCTGTTCAAGGAGACAAAATCAACAAGCTGTTAAGCTGTTGAACATATTAGTAGCAACCAGCCTTCCAATTTCTGAGTAAATAACTTGTAAAGGAGCCATAGAAGGGGAATGCTCTTGGCCAACATGCTGGATGTTAGAAGAAGGTGTGAGCCAAGTTTGTACACCAGTGCCTATGCCTCACCTCAAACATATCAACTGCCTACCAGGATGGATCTCTTATGCCACCCAAAGGTGGAATTAAAGCTCTTACTATAGAGTTAGTCTTGATCAAAAATGTTAATGAATTTGCGGGTCAGGAAGCTAGAACATTAGATGAAGGTATCAATGCCTAGAGCAGCGAGGGGCTGAGGAAGGAAGGACTGATCCAGGTATCAATCAGCAAAATAGATCTATTTTAATGTATGAGGTGAAATTGGCATTTGGAGACACATGTTTTCCATCTATCACTAAAGTGCCAAAGTTTTTCCTATACAAACAAAGGAGATTTGACATACCATCCCTTTCATATAGGTGACAGAGTCTTGAGATTCCTAATTGGCCTGAAGGATGTCAGAGAACTGACAGAGTGAGGCAGAGCAGGGTGAAGGACATATCTATACTCAAAAAAATTGTCTATCCAAGAGACCCTACGGCGCCTTCACTGAGTAACTCTGAGAGGAAGGGAGAGGCTGGAGTTTCTCCTTTATCCCATTCATCCAACAGCACAAGGTAACAAGCATCCAAATTTGGTAATGGGGATATTCCTGAAGATAGTCGTTTATTTCCCCTTAAGTTCATATAAACTGTCTAGAAGTCACCAGACTTCCTGGAATGCTTATTAAGAATGCCAGAGAAATGTAAAGATAGAAGTTTTGTAGCAAAAGGAGAGGAGTGGTTGACTATGCAGTCCAGGAGCTGAGGTCCCTGGGACCATCAAGGGAGAAGAGCAGGGTGAGAGACTCTACCCAGAGAAACAGTGATGCCAGAGATGGAGGCAGAGATGATGACGTGGAAAGATGGAGTGGATGGGAACTCTAGACCCAGAGAGGGAGAGGGGCTGTGTGCTGATGACCAGGGGGCAGGCTTGCAGGGTATACCCTTTGGTTGGTTGATGATACATGGAGGAGATTGAAACTATATACAATAGGATGAATGTAAAGCTAATATTCTCCCATGTAAACTATCACATAATCCATAATAAAACATTTTTTAAAAATTTTTTTAAAGAATGCCAGCGATCTCATCCATAATTCTCAGCACCAGACACATAGCGTCTTACCATCTTTCTTTAGCCTCTCCCTCCCCCCATGACCATCCTACAGACCCTGTCCTAGATAATAGGATCCTGGCACTGGGTCTGACCATATGCACATCTATATGCCTCTGCTTAGTGTTAGGTCTCCTCAACCACTGCTCCCCGAACCAAGAGATTCAGCTGTTTATGAAAAACAGTATTGTTTTTCTTCTTGGTCATGTAAGTCATGGGAAATTTTTGTGTGGTGATGCATAAATCCCAGAAAGTTTGGCTAAAAATTTTCCCTAAAGTGTGAGTGGTTCCTCAAGTTTGTACATATTTATTGAATATTGAATGCCTGTAAAACTAGCCTATATGTTTCACCCAAACATCATGTTCCTTGAGGAGGCCTTTTGGATTCCTGGTTCCCTCTCAGTGAGTTTTGGCCACTGACTGATATACCCAGATATGTTGTGTTATTGTTATTAAGTATCATGGAGTCAGTTCCAACTCATAGGGACCCTGTATAGGGTTTCTGAGGAGCAACTGGTGTGTTTGAACCGCCGGCCTTACGGTTCAAACTGAGCTTGTCATCCCATGCTTATCCTATAGCGCCACACCAGGACTCCCTACACAGATATAGGACTTCTAAACCCAAAATTAAAAGGAGTCTCCATGGCGCTGTAGGACAAGCATTGGACCACAGGTCATCTGAACCGCAAAGACAGCAGTTCAAACTCACCAGTCACTCCTCGGAAACACTATACATGGTAGCTATGAATCAGAACCAACTCAACAGCACAACATAACAAGGAACCTGAGTTAGAACTGTTGGGTGCTATGTTTCAACTCAGTTAAGAACAACTCTCCCACCATCCAAATCTCCAATTACGGAATTATGATCAGTCTCAGATAAATTCGAGATTCTCTATGAGGAATCCTTTTTTTTTTCAGTGTTTTATTCAGTCAACAATTGTTTCACGAGCATCTTTATATGTGTGTGTGGCAATGATATTGGTTCTAAGTCCTTCTCCTTTCCTGTCATTAAAAAAAAAAAAAACTACCTAAGATTCTTCTACAACAACGTAAGCACCTACTGAATGTTGTTGTTGTTAAGTGACGTCCAGTTGGTTCTGACTCATAACGACCCTGTGTAGGGTTTCTGAGGACCTACTGGGAAGCTTGAACCACCAACCCTTGCAGTTCAAACTGACCTTGCAGTCTATCGCATTAACCCACAGTGTCACACCAGGGCTCCTAGCACCAACTACATGTTGTTGTTGTTATGTGCCATGGAGTCGGTTCCGACTCATAGCGACCCTGTACAGCATTTCTGAGGCTGTAAATCTTAACGGGAGCAGAAAGCCTCATCTTTCTCCCACGGAGCAGCTGGTAGTTTCGAACTGCTGACCTTGCGGTTCGCAGCCCGATTCGTAACCACTACGCTACCAGAGCTCCTTGCACCAACTGCATATGGCATTATAAATGAATTTCGTGACGTAGAAAGAAGGAATCGCTTACAAAATAGTATGCATTTAACCCAACTTTTGTAAATACATAAATGTTGCTTTTAGCTACTGTCTAGCTAGCGCCCCCCATGCACAATGGAATGACATATTGCTTGGCCCTGTACTATCCCACAGTCAGTTGCAGATCATACAATGTTCCATTATGATTCATAGGGTTTTCATTAGCTGGCTTTTGAAAGTAGATCACAGTCCTTTCTTCCTATTCCATTGCAGTCTGGAAGCTCCACTCAGACAAGCTCAGCATGATAGCAGAATGGAAACCTCCGCAGACAGGCAGTATCTGTGTGTGAGGTACGTGGGCCAGGAATGGAGTCCAGGTCTCCTGCATGGAGAACAGGAATTCAACCACTGAGCCATTATCGCCTCCCCAACATACATAAGCGTTGTTATTTGTTGTTGTTAAGTGCTGTCGGTTCTGAATCATAGCAACCTTGTATAGGGTTTCCAAGGAACATCTGGTGAGTTTGAACCACCGACCTTGTGGTTCAAACAGTCCTGTGGTCTAGTGCTTTATTTATCCCTGCTTAATACCATATATAAGGAGCTCTGGTAGCATAGTGGTTACAAATCGGGCTGTGAACCTCAAGGTCAGCAGTTCGAAACTACCAGCTGTTTCATGGGAGAAAGATGAAGCTTTGTGCTCCTGTAAAGATTTACAGCCTTGGAAACCCTGTTCAGGGTCTCTATGGGTCAGAACCGACTCGATGGCACTTAACAACAACAACAACAACAATACCACATATACATACACATCCATTCATGTTATTGCTGCTGCTAAGTGTTGTGGAGTCAGTTCTGACTCATACAGCCCTAGGGTTTCCAGGAACAACTGGTCGGGGCCAACCACACAGTTAGCAGTCCAATGCTTGCCCTATACTGCCACACCAGGACTCCTCATACATACATTGCTGGTCTTATTAAATGCCATCAAGTCAGTTCCAATTCATAGCGACCCTATGTAGAGTGTCTCAGGAGAAACAGGTAGGGGTCGAACTTGCAGTTAGCAGTCTAGTGTTTCGGCACCATCACATCAGGATTCCTCAGGCATACAGAGGAATATGTGTGTGTGTGTGTAGATATATATGTTGTCAAGGGCCATCGAGTCGATTTCTGACCCATAGTGACCCTATATAGGGTTTCCAAGGAGTAGCTGGTGAGCTTGAACCGCCAACCTTGCAGTTCAAATGGCTTTGCAGTCTGATGCATTAACCCACAGGGCCACACCAGGACTCTGCATGCATATATATATTATA